>NC_052165.1:84237585-84341660 GCF_902713615.1 Scyliorhinus canicula | reverse complement strand
GGGTCACGATTTCAAGGTGAGAGCGGGAAAGTTTAAGGGTGATGTGCGTGGAAAGTTTTTTACGCAGAGGGTGGTGGGTGCCTGGAACGCTTTACCAGCGGAGGTGGTAGAGGCGGGCACGATAGCATCATTTAAGATGCATCTGGACAGATATATGAACGGGTGGGGAACAGAGAGAAGTAGACCTTGGAAAATAGGAAACAGGTTTAGATAAAGGATCTGGATCGGCGCAGGCTGGGAGGGCCGAAGGGCCTGTTCCTGTGCTGTAATTTTCTTTGTTCATTGTTCTTTGTTCAACCAAGAAGAAACCGACCCAGGGACTTCCGGTGGCTGTGATGAAGTAGGAAGCCACACATTTGGGAGCTCCCGTTTTAAAAGGACTTTGCGGCTCTTTTTAGAGCCCAAAACGGAAATTTTTCGACGTCTCCCAGTGGGGGAAGGTGACTTTCCCCGCAGTCCATGACTCAACTCGGAGTGGAAAGGGGGAAAAAGCAGCAGCAGCTCCCCAGAAAAAACGGGGGAAGGGATCCAAGATGGCCACCGGCAGAGCTCCAGAGGAGTGGAAACAGTGGGCCCAGGAGCAACTAGCTGCTCTCCTGCGCTGCTTCACAGACTTCAAGGCTGAGGTACTGAGCTCTCTGCAGGAAACAAACAGAAGGCTGTCGGAGATTCAGACCACCAGGGTGCTGCCATCAAGGAGTTGCAGACGCAGGCCACTGAATGAGAGGAGGAGGCCGTGGTCCTCGTGAGTAAGGTGGAGGGGCACGAGGCACTCCACAAGAAGTGGCAGGAACGCTTCGAGGAGCTTGATCACCGCATGAGGCGGAAAAACCTACGGATCTTGGGCCTTGCGGAGGGGCTGGAGGGGTCGGACCTGACAACCTATGTGGCTATAATGCTGAACTCGCTAGTGGGGGCCGGGTCTTTCCATCTGCCCTTGGAGCTGGAGGGAGCACACAGAGTACTGGCCAGGAGGCCTAAGGACAATGGACCCCCGCGTGCGGCGCTGGTGAGGTTCCACCGGTTGAGTGGTCGGGAGTGTGTGCTGCGCTGGGCCAAGAAGGTGAAGAGCAGCAAGTGGGAGAATGGGGTAGTCCGGATCTACCAGGATTGGAGTGCGGAGGTGGCTAAGCGGCGGTCCGGATTTAATCGGACGAAAGAGGTGCTTTACAGGCAAAAGATAAAGTTCGGAATGTTGCAGCCCGCGTGCCTGTGGGTAACTTATTCGGACCAGCATTATTATTTCGATTCCCCGGAGGAGGCATGGGCCTTCGTGCGGACGGAGAAAACTAGACTGAACTAGTGGTTTGGGGTTGCGGGGTCGGTTGTAATATCTTAGCGCTGGATTCTGCTGTTGCTATGTTTTTTTTTGTACTTTTGCAATTTTGATATGGTTATTTATGGGGGTGTTGTTCTGCTGTTTTTTCTGCTGTGGGGCATTGGTTGAGTTGTGTATCTTGCGGGGAGGGTCGGGGGGGTTTGTTGTATTCTATGTTGGGTTGGGGGTATGGAGTGGGGCTGTTATTTGGGTGCTGCGTCAGAAGGGTGTGGTGGGGCAGGGCGAAAGCGCGGGCTTTCCTCTGGTTTCCCGCACTGCGGGGCTGGGGGGTGGAGACGGTGACGGGGGGAGGCGGGGCCTTAACTGGTTCTTCCCCGCGCTGGAGCGGTGCCTGGAGGAGGGATAGATTGGGGGATGATCCCACTTTGGGAGGGGTCGGGTTATTGGCGGGAGTTTCCCGGGGTCAGCAGAAGTTAACTGACCCATGGAAGTACAATGGAGGACGGTTCGCGGCTGGGCGGGTTCCGAGCCTGGGGGGGAAGGGAGGGGGGGAAAGGGGAATACCGGGTTGCTGCTGGTAGGGTCAGGAAGGAGCTGGTGGGGGCTGGGGGGGGGCAGAGGAGAGGTGTTGTCGCTGTGGGGACTGGGTCGGGCAGGGGGTGCTGGCCTGGGGCGGGCAGTCGACGGGCTATGGCTAGCCGACGGGGGAGGGGGGGGGGACGCCCTCTGATCCGGTTGGTCACCTGGAATGCGAGAGGATTGAATGGGCCGGTGAAGCGGTCGAGGGTACTGGAAGGGGCTAAAGGCAGATGTGGCAATGCTTCAGGAGACCCACCTGAAGGTGGCGGACCAGGTCCGCCTGAGGAAGGGATGGGTGGGGCAGTTTTTTCCACTCTGGGTTGGATGTGAAGAACCGGGGAGTGGCGATTCTGGTGGGGAAAAATGTGTTGTTTGAGGCATCGGAGGTGGTGGCGGATAAGGGGGTAGGTATGTTATGGTTAGGGGCAGGCTACAAGGAGAGAAGGTGGTACTGGCTAGTGTGGTATGCCCCAAATTGGGATGATGCAGGCTTTATGAGGCGTATGTTGGGACGGGTCCCGGATCTGGAGGTGGGAGGTCTGATCATGGGGGGGGGAAAGAAACGTACATTTCTTCGTGGTAAGTAGGGGACTGATTCCGAGAGTGGAGGAGGCCGAGTATTCGGCCATTGCAATCTCCGACCACGCTCCGCATTGGATAGAGTTGGAGATGGGGGAGGTGCGGGACCAACGTCCGTTGTGGCGGTTGGATGTGGGGTTGTTGGCGGAGGAGGAGGCGTGTAGGAGGGTCCGGGCAAGTATTGAGGGGCACCTCGAGGTGAATGATACGGGGGAGGTTCAGGTGGGGATGGTCTGGGAAGCCCTGAAGGCAGTAATTCGTGGGGAGCTGATATCCATCCGGGCACACAGGGAGAGGAGCGAGAGGAGTGAGAGGGATAGACTGGTGGGAAAGATGCTGGAGGTGGACAGGAGGTATGCAGAGGCACCAGAGGAGGGACTGTTGGGGGAGAGGCGCAGCCTGCAGGCTAAATTTGATTTGCTGACCACTAGAAGGCGGAGGCACAGTGGAGGAAGGCACAAGGGGCAGTGTACGAACATGGTGAAAAGGCGAGTAGGATGCTGGCTCATCAGCTCCGTAAGCGGGATGCGGCTAAGGAGATTGCTGGAGTGAGAGACAAGAGTGGGAATGTGGTGCGGAAGGGGGTAGAGGTGAATGAGGTCTTCAAGGACTTTTACGGGGAACTGTACCGTCGGAGCCAACGGGGAGAGGAGGGGAATGGAGAGGTTCCTTGACGGGCTTTCTTTCCCGAAGGTGCAGGAGGAGAAGGTGGAGGGGTTGGGGGCGCCGATTGAGCTGGAGGAGCTAGTTAAGGGGATTGGGCAGATGCAGTCAGGGAAGGCACCGGGGCCGGATGGAGTGGGGGTACCTATGGGAGGTGTTGGGGAGGTTGGATTTGGTGAAGGGTTCATTAGATGGGTAAGGCTGCTATATGAGGACCAATGGCGTGCATGGCCACGAATAGGAGGAGGTCGGAGTACTTCCGGCTTTACCGAGGGACCAGGCAGGGTTTGCCCCCTGTACCCCTTGTTGTTTGCACTGGCAATCGAGCCGCTGGCGATGGCGTTGAGGGATCAGAGAGGTGGAGAGGCTTGGTGCGAGGTGGAAGAGGAACATAGGGTGTCGTTGAATGCCGATGACCTGTTACTGTATGTGGCGGACCAGTGGGAGGGATGCCGGGAGTGATGGAGTTACTAGCCGAGTTTTGGGACCTTTTCAGGTTATAAATTAAATTTAGGCAAGAGCGAGGTGTTTGTGGTGCACCCTGGAGACCAGGAGGAAGGAATTGGTAGGCTCACACTTAGGCAGGCAGGGGAGAGCTTTAGGTACCTGGGGGCGCAGGTGGCCAGGGACTGGGGACTCTTCACAAGCATAACTTCACCAGACTTGTAGATCAAATGGAGGAGGAGTTCAAGAGGTGGGACATGCTGCCATTATCGTTGGCGGGGAGGGTACAGTCCGTCAAAATGACGGTGCTTCCCAGGTTCTTGTTCCTCTTTCAGTGCCTGCCCATCTTTATCCCCAGGGCCTTCTTTAGGAGAGTGACTAGCAGTATTCTGAGCTTTGTGTGGGCACATGGGACTCCGAGAGTGAAGAGGGTGTTCCTGGAGCGAGGGAGGGATAGAGGCGGGCTGGCGCTGCCCAACCTTCTGGGGTACTATTGGGCAGCCAATGTGTCAATGGTGCGTAAATGGGTGATGGAGGGGGGAGGGGCGGCATGGAAAAGAATGGAGATGGCTTCATGTAGAGGTACGAGCCTGGGTGCCATGGTAACGGCACCGTTGCCGCTCTACCCTAAAAGGTTTACCACGAGCCCGGTGGTGGCGGCGACCCTAAGAATCTGGGGACAGTGGAGACGGCATCGGGGGGAAACAGGGGGCTCGATGGAGGCTCCACTGGGTGGCAACCATCGGTTTCATCCCGGGGAACAAGGATGGGGGATTTAGGGGGTGGCAAAGGGCGGGCATCAGCAAATTGAGGGACCTGTTATTGGCGGGAAGTTTGCGGGCCTGGGGGAACTGGAAGATAAATTGGGCCTTCCCCAAGGGAACATGTTCAGATACTTGCAGGTAAAGGCGTTTGCTAGGCGACAGGTAGACGGATTCCCTCTGCTGCCGTCGCGGGGGGACAATGGACAGAGTGCTTTCGGGGGTGTGGGGTCGGAGAGGGGAAGGTGTCTGACATCTATAAGGTAATGCAGGAGGTGGAGGAGTCGTCAGTGGAGGAGCTGAAGGCTAAATGGGAGGAGGAACTTGGGAGCATATAGAGGACGGGACTTGGCGGATGCTTGGAGAGAGTCAACTCTTCCTCCTCATGTGCGAGGCTTAGTATCATCCAATTTAAGGTGCTGCACCGGGCCCACATGTCCGGGACTAGGATGAGTAGGTTCTTTGGGGGTGAGGACAGGTGCACCAGATTTTCGGGGAGTCCAGCGAACCACGCCATATGTTCTGGGCATTCCCAGCACTGGAAGAATTCTGGAAGGGGGTGGCGGGGACGGTGTCGAGGGTGGTTGGATCCAGGGTCAAACCAGGGTGGGGACTTGCGATTTTTGGAGTTGCGGTAGAGCCGGGAGTGCAGGAGGCGAAAGAGGCCGGTGTCCTGGCCTTTGCGTCCTAGTAGCCCGACGAAGGATTCTGCTACAGTGGAAGGATGCAAGGCCCCCGAATGTGGAGATCTGGATCAGTTGACATGGGGGGGTGGGGGTGGGGGGGGGGGGGGGTGGGCGGGGAGGGTGGGGGTGGGGGGGATGGGGGGTGGGGGGGGTGGGGGGTGGGGGGGGGTGGGGGGGGTTGAGGGTGGGGGGGTGGGGGGGTGTGGGTGGGGGTTCCTTATTGTAGTGTCTATTCTGTAACTTTATATTTGTGTTAATTTGCGTTGTTGTTAAAATGCTGTGTTGTTCATGGAGGTGGGGCGAATGTTTATGATTGTTAATATTATTGTTATTTTTGGTATTTTACTATGGTGCGTTATTGTTGTATAAATTCAAAATTTTTCAATAAAAATTATTTCAAAAAAAGAAGAAACGACCCACCTCAACCCAGCAGAGCACACCTCAACCCAGCACAGCTCACCTCAACGCAGCCCAATCCACTACAACCCAGCACATCCTACCCCCTTCAGCACAGCACAGCCCAGCTCAACCCACATCAATCCAGCAGAGCCCAATCACCTCAAACCAGCACAACCCGCACAGCCCAACCCACCTCAACCCAGCCCAACCACCTCAACCCAGCCCAACCCACCTCAACCCGCACAGCCCAACCCACCTCAACCCAGCACAGCCCAACCCACCTCAACCCAGCACAGCCCAACCCACCTCAACCCAGCACTACCCACCTCAACCCAGCCCAACCACCTCAACCCAGCACAGCCCAACCCACCTCAACCCACAGCCCAACCCACCTCAACACAGCCCAACCCACCTCAACCCAGCCCAACCACCTCAACCCAGCCCACCCACCACCCAACCCAGCACAGCCCCCCACCTCAACCCAGCACAGCCCAACCCACCTCAACCCAGCACAGCCCACCCTCAACCCAGCACTACCCACCTCAACCCAGCCCAACCACCTCAACCCAGCACAGCCCAACTGACCTCAAACCAGCACAGCACAACCCACCTCAACCCAGCACAGCCCAACCAACCTCAACCCAGCACAGCCCAACCCAGCACAGCCCAACCCACCTTAACCCAGCACAGCCCAACCCACCTCAACCAGCACAGCCCTATCCACCTCAACCCACCTTATCCCAGCCCAACCACCTCAACCCATCACAGCCCAACCCACCTTAACCCAGCCATCCAACCCACCTCAACCCAGCACAGCCCAACCCATCTCAACCCAGCACAGCCCTATCCACCTCAACCCACCTTATCCCAGCCCAACCCACCTCAACCCAGCACAGCCCAACCCACCTTAACCCAGCACATCCAACCCAACTCAACCCATCACAGCCCAACCCACCTCAACCCAGCACATCCAACCCACCTCAGCCCAGCACAGCCCAACCCACCTCAACCCAGCACAGCCCAACCCACCTCAACCCAGCACAGCCCACCCACCTCAACCCAGCACATCCCAACCCACCTCAACCCAGCACTACCCACCTCAACCCAGCCTAACCACCTCAACCCAGCACAGCCCAACCCACCTCAACCCAGCACAGCCCAACCACCTCAACCCAGCACAGCCCAACCCACCTCAACCCAGCACTACCCACCTCAACCCAGCCCAACCACCTCAACCCAGCACAGCCCAACTGACCTCAAACCAGCACAGCACAACCCACCTCAACCCAGCACAGCCCAACCAACCTCAACCCAGCACAGCCCAACCCAGCACAGCCCAACCCACCTTAACCCAGCACAGCCCAACCCACCTCACCCAGACCCACAGCCCTATCCACCTCAACCCACCTTATCCCAGCCCAACCACCTCAACCCAGCACAGCCCAACCCACCTTAACCCAGCACATCCAACCCACCTCAACCCATCACAGCCCAACCCACCTTAACCCAGAACATCCAACCCACCTCAACCCAGCACAGCCCAACCAACCTCAACCCAGCACAGCCCAACCCATCTCAACCCAGCACAGCCCTATCCACCTCAACCCACCTTATCCCAGACCAACCACCTCAACCCAGCACAGCCCAACCCATCTCAACCCAGCACAGCCCTATCCACCTCAACCCACCTTATCCCAGCCCAACCACCTCAACCCAGCACAGCCCAACCCACCTTAACCCAGCACATCCAACCCACCTCAACCCATCACAGCCCAACCACCTTAACCCAGCACATCAACCCACCTCAACCCAGCACAGCCCAACCCACCTCAACCCAGCACAGCCCAACCCACCTCAACCCAGCACAGCCCAACCCACCTCAACCCAGCACAGCCCAACCCACCTCAACCCAGCACAGCCCAACCACCTCAACCCAGCACAGCCCAACCCACCTCAACCCAGCACAGCCCAACCCACCTCACTCAGCACAGCCCAACCCACCTCAACCCAGCACTACCCACCTCAACCCAGCCCAACCACCTCAACCCAGCACAGCCCAACTGACCTCAAACCAGCACAGCACAACCCACCTCAACCCAGCACAGCCCAACCAACCTCAAACCAGCACAGCCCAACCCAGCACAGCCCAACCCACCTTAACCCAGCACAGCCCAACCCACCTCAACCCAGCACAGCCCTATCCACCTCAACCCACCTTATCCCAGCCCAACCACCTCAACCCAGCACAGCCCAACCCACCTTAACCCAGCACATCCAACCCACCTCAACCCATCACAGCCCAACCCACCTTAACCCAGCACATCCAACCCACCTCAACCCAGCACAGCCCAACCAACCTCAACCCAGCACAGCCCAACCCATCTCAACCCAGCACAGCCCTATCCACCTCAACCCACCATATCCCAGCCCAACCACCTCAACCCAGCACAGCCCAACCCACCTTAACCCAGCACATCCAACCCACCTCAACCCATCACAGCCCAACCACCTTAACCCAGCACATCCACCCACCTCAACCCAGCACAGCCAACCCACCTCAACCCAGCACAGCCCAACCCACCTCAACCCAGCACAGCCCAACCCACCTCAGCCCAGCACATCCAACCCACCTCAACCCAGCACAGCCCAACCCATCTCAACCCAGCACAGCCCAACCCACCTCAACCCAGCACAGCCCTATCCACCTCAACCCACCTTATCCCAGCCCAACCACCTCAACCCAGCACAGCCCAACCCATCTCAACCCAGCACAGCCCTATCCACCTCAACCCACCTTATCCCAGCACAGCTCACCTCAACCCAGCCCAAGCCACCTCAACTTAGCCCAACCATCCTCAACCCAGCCCTTCCTCATGTGAATGCAGTGCTCGAAAGCTAGTGTTTGAAACAAACCTGTTGGACGTTAACCTGGTGTAAGACTTCTTACTGTGCTCACCCCAGTCCAACACCGGCATCTCCACATCAGTGATTGCCACGGTTTATAAATTGAGGTTTATAAGATGATCAGAGGAATAGATAGAGTTCACAGTCAGAGACTTTTTCCTCAGGTGGAACAAACCATTACAAGGGGACATAAATTTAAGGTGAATGGTGGAAGATATAGGGGGGATGTCAGAGGTAGGTTCTTTACCCAGAGAGTAGTGGGGGTATGGAATGCACTGCCTGGGGAAGAAGTTGAGTCGGAAACATTAGGGACCTTCAAGCGGCTATTGGATAGGTACATGGATTAGGGTAGAATGATAGGGTGTAGATTGATTTGTTCTTAATTTAGGACAAAAGTTAGGCACAACATTGTGGGCTGAAGGGCCTGTTCTGTGCTGTGTTCTATGTTCAACCCAGCCCAACCCACCTCAACCCAGCACAGCCCAAGTCTCCTCAACCATAGAACATCGAATAGTACAGCACAGAACAGGCCCTTCAGCCCTCAATGTTGTGCCGAGCATTGTCTGAAACCATGATCAAGCTATCCCACTCCCTGTCATTCTGGTGGCTCCATGTGCCTATCCAATAACCGCTTGAGAGTTCCTAAAGTATCCAACTCCACTATCACAGCAGGCAGTCCATTCCACACCCTAACTCTCTGAGTACCTTGGACATCCCTCCTCTGTCTCCCACCCTGAACCTTATAGTTATGCGCCTCTGAACGTCCACTCTATCTATCCCCTTCATCCTCTTATAAACCTCTATTAAGTCGCCTCTCATCCTCCTCCGCTCCAAAGAGAAAAGCCCTAGCTCCCTCAACCTTTCCTCATAAGACCTATCCTCCAATCCAGGCAGCATCCTGGTAAATCTCCTTTGCACCCTTTCCAATGCTTCCACATCCTTCCTATAATAAGCTGACCAGAACTGCACACAATACTCCAAATGTGGTCTCACCAGGGTCATGTACAGTTGCAGCATAACCCCACGGCTCTTTAACTCAAGCCCCCTGTTAATAAACGCTAACACACTATAAGTGTTCTTCTCGGCTCTATCCACTTGAGTGGCAACCTTCAGAGATCTCTGTGGACATGAACCCCAAGATCTCTCTGTTCCTCCACATTCCTCAGAAATCCTGCCGTTGATCCTGTAATCCACATTCAAATTTTTTCTACCAAAATGAATCACCTTGCACTTATCAGGGTTAAACTGCATCTGCCATTTTTCGGCCCAGCTCTGCATCCTATCAATGTCTCTTTGCAGCCTACAACAGCCCTCCACCTCATCCACTACTCCGCCAATCTTGGTGTCATCAGCAAATTTACTGACCCACCCTTCAGCCCTCCTCCAAGTCATTGATAACAATCACAAATAGATAAAAATCACAAACAGTAATACCTCAACCCAGCCCAACCCACCTCAACCCAGCCCAACTCACCTCAAACAAGCACTGCCCAACCCACGTCAACCCAGCACAGCCCAACCCACCTCAACCCAACCCAACTCACCTCAACCCAGCCCAACCCACCTCAAACCAGCACTGCCCAACCCACGTCAACCCAGCACAGCCCAACCCACCTCAACCCAACCCAACTCACCTCAACCCAGCACAGCCCAACCCAGCCCAACCCACCTAAACCCAGCACAGCCCACCTCAACCCAACTCACCTCAGCCTAGCACATCCCAACCCACCGCAACCCAGCACAGCCCAACCCAGCCTGACACAGCTCAACCCAGCATACCACAACCCACCTCAACCCAGCTTGACCCAGCTCAACCCAGCATACCCCAACCCACCTCAACCCAGCCAAACCCACCTAAACCCAGCACAGCCCACCTCAACCCAGCACAGCCCAACTCACCACAACCCAGCGCAGCCCAACCAACCTCAACCCAGCCCAACCCACCCCAACCCAGCACAGGCCAATGCAGCTCAACAAGCACAACACACTACAACACAGTCCAAACAAGCCCAACCCACCTCAACCCAGCACAACCCACCTCAATGCACCTCATCCCAACCCACCTCAACCCAGCACAACCCACCGCAACCCAGCCCAACCACCTCAACCCAGTGACAAAGTTAATTAATGAGGGAAGGCCTGTAGATGTCATATACATGGACTTCAGTAAAGCATTTGATAAAGTTTCCATGGCAGGTTGATGGAAAAAGTGAAGTCGTATGGGGTTCGGGGTGTACTCGCTAGATGGAGAAAGAACTGGCTGGGCACCAGGAGACAGAGAGTAGTGGTGGAAGGGAGTGTCTCAAAATGGGCAGCAGGGTAGCATGGTGGTTAGCATAAATGCTTCACAGCTCCAGGGTCCCAGGTTCGATTCCCGGCTGGGTCACTGTCTGTGTGGAGTCTGCACGTCCTCCCACTGTGTGCGTGGGTTTCCTCCGGGTGCTCTGGTTTCCCCCCACAGTCCAAAGATGTGCGGGTTAGGTGGATTGGCCATGCTAAATTGCCCGTAGTGTCCTAATAAAAGTAAGGTTAAGGGGGGGGGTTGTTAGGTTACGGGTATAGGGTGGATACGTGGGTTTGAGTAGGGTGATCATGGCTCGGCACAACATTGAGGGCCGAAGGGCCTGTTCTGTGCTGTACTGTTCTATGACTAGTGGTGTTCCACAGGGATCCGTGCTCGGACCACTGTTGTTTGTGATACACATAAATGATCTGGACGAAGGTATAAGTGGTCTGATGAGCAAGTTTGCAGATGATACTAAGATTGGTGGAGTTGCAGATAGCGAGGCGACTGTCAGCGAATACAGCAAAATATAGATAGATTGGAGAGTTGGGCAGAGAAATGGCAGATGGAGTTCAATCCAGGCAAATGAGAGGTGATGCATTTTGGAAGATCTAATTTAAGAGCGGACTATATGGTCAATGGATGAGTCCTGGGGAAAATTGATGTACAAAGAGTTCAGGTCCATTGTACCCTGAAGGTGGCAACGCAGGTCGATAGAGTGGACAAGAAGGCATACAGCATGCTTGCCTTCATCGGACGGGGTATTGAGTACAAGAGTCGGCAGGTCATGGCACAGTTGTATATGACTTTGGTTAGGCCACATTTGGAATACTGCGTGCCGTTCTGGTCGGCACATTACCAGAGGAATGTGGATGCTTTAGAGAGGGTGCAGAGGAGGTTCACCAGGATGTTGCCTGGTATGGATGGTGGTAGCTATGAAATGAAAAATGAAAATCGCTTATTGTCACGAGTAGGCTTCAATGAAGTTACAGTGAAAAGCCCCTAGTCGCCACATTCCGGCGCCTGTCCGGGGAGGCTGGTACGGGAATTGAACCGTGCTGGATTGTTAGGATTGTTTTCGTTGGAAGGCCGGAGGTTGAGGGGAGAGCTGATTGAGGTCTACAAAATTATGAGAGGTATGAACAGGGTGGATAGGAACGAGCTTTTTCCAAGAGTGGGTGTGTCAATTACAAGGGGTCACGATTTCAAGGTGAGAGGGGAAAAGTTTGAGGGAGATGTGTGTGGAAAGTTTTTTACGCAGACGGTGGTGGGTGCCTCGAATGCTTTGCCAGCGGAGGTAGTAGAGGCGGGCACGATAGCATCATTTAAGATGCATCTGGACAGATATATGAACAGGTGGGGAACAGAGAGAAGTAGACCTTGGAAAATAGGCAACAGGTTTAGATAAAGGATCTGGATCGGTGCAGGCTGGGAGGGCCAAAGGGCCTGTTCCTGTGCTGTAATTTTCTTTGTTCATTGTTCTTTGTCCCTCTACTGATAAAGGCTAGCACACCATATGCCTTCTTAACAGCCCTATTAACCTGGGTGGCAACTTTCAGGGATTTATGTACCTGGATGCCGAGATCTCTCTGTTCATCTACACTACCAAGAATCTTGCCATTAGCCCAGTACTCTGCATTCCTGTTACTCCTTCCAAAGTGAACCACCTCACACTTTTCCGCATTAAACTCCATCTACCACCTCTCAGCCCAGCTCTGCAGCTTATCTATGTCCCTCTGTATCCTATAACATCCTTCAGCACTATCCACAACTCCACCGACCTTCGTGTCATCTGCAAATTTACTAACCCATCCTTCTACACCCTCTTCCAGGTCATTTATAAAAATGACAAACAGCAGTGGCCCCAAAACAGATCCTTGCGGTACACCACTAGTAACTGAACTCCAGGATGAACATTTGCCATCAACCACCACCCTCTGTCTTCTTTCAGCTAGCCAATTACTGATCCAAACCGCTAAATCACCTTCAATCCCATACTTCCTTATTTTCTGCAATAGCCTACCATGGGGAACCTTATCAAACGCCTTACTGAAATCCATATACACCACATCCACCTGTTTGGTCACCTTCTCAAAAAACTCAATAAGGTTTGTGAGGCATGACCTACCCTTCACAAAACCGTGTTGACTATCACTAATCAACTTGTTCTTTTCAAGATGATTATAAACCCTATCTCTTATAACCTTTTCCAACATTTTACCCACAACCGAAGTAAGGCTCACAGGTCTATAATTACCAGGGTTGTCTCTACTCCCCTTCTTGAACAAGGGGACAACATTTGCTATCCTCCAGTCTTCCGGCACTATTCCTGTCGACAAAGACAACATAAAGATCAAGGACAAAGGCTCTGCAATCTCCTCCCTGGCTTCCCAGAGAATCCTAGGATAAATCCCAGCTGAGTTATCTATTTTTACACTTTCAAAAATTGCTAACATCTCCTCCTTGTGAACCTCAATCCCATCTAGCCTGGTCGACTGTACCTGAGTATTCTCCTCGACAACATTGTCTTTCTCCAGTGTAAACACTGACGAAAAATATCCATTTAACGCTTCCCCTATCTCCTCTGATTCCACACACAACTGTCCACTACTATCCTTGATTGGCCCTAATCTTACTCTAGTCATTCTTTTGTTCCTGATATACCTATAGAAAGCCTTAGGGTTTTCCTTGATCCTATCCGCCAACGACTTTTCGTGTCCTCTCCTCGCTCTTCTTAACTCTCCCTTTAGGTCCTTCCTGGCTAACTTGTAACTCTCAAGTGCCCTAACTGAGCCTTCATGTCTCATCCTAACATAAGCCTTCTTCTTCCTCTTGACAAATGCTTCAACTTCCTTAGTAAACCACGGTTCCCTTGGTCGACAACTTCCTCCCTGCCTGACAGGTACATACTTATCAAGGACATGCAGTAGCTGTTCCTTGAAAAAGCTCCACATTTCGATTGTACCCATCCCCTGCAGTTTCCTTCCTCATCCTATACATCCTAAATCTTGCCGAATAGCATCATAATTGCCTTTCCCCCAGCTATAATTCTTGCCTTGCGGTATATAATTGTGGAAGGAGATCGGGACCCGGAAATTATGAGGACAGAAACTCATTTAAAACCTATAATAGGAGAAGGGAAATGGAGAAGGGAAATATAAAAATGAACCCCAGAAATGCCCGGGGTATGATAAAATGATGTTTTCAGTGTGACTCTCAATATCATTATGCTTTCAACTGTCCAACACGTTACAGTAGAGTGTTTGAAGCTACACATGACACAGAAGAGCCAGAAGAGGAAAAAGATAGTGACCAGAAAGAAGGCATTGTCCTATTAACAAGCAGTTTTACTCAGGTAATGAGGGTGTTGGTTGCAGAATCCTTCAATTGTGCTGTATTGGACAGTCGCTGCACATCTACTGTGTGTGGGATTGACTGGTTAAAATATTACCTGGATTCTTTGAATGCTGAAAATCGTAACAAGGTTAAGGAATTTTAAAGTTCCACAAGTTTTAGGGTTGGGGATGATAATACTCCGAAGTCACTGAAAAGAGTGGTGATCCCTTGCAATATTGCCGGAGTGAATCATTTCATTAGCACGGATGTTGTATCAAGTGAGATACCTTTGCTTCTGAGCAGACCGTCGATGAAGAAAGCACACATGAAGCTGGATATGGAACAGGATAAGGCAACAGTTTTTGGAAAGAAGGTGGACTTACAATTTACACAGTCGGGACACTATTGTATTCCATTGCTAACAAATAATATTTCAGGTGCAGTTGTTAAGGATGTGTTATTGACATTTGGAAATGGGATTTTAGCTGATTAAAAAGCTTGCTGCATTAAAACTATATAGGCAATTTGCACATCCATCTCCTCGGAGGCTGAGAAATTTACTAAAGGATGTAGGGGTAAGGGATGAAGACTATACTAAGCTGATAGAACAGATTAGTGATCACTGTGAGGTTTGTAGGAAGTACAGAAGGACACCAGCATGACTGATAGTAACCCTACCTTTGGCCAGTTATTTTACCAATATTGTGGCCATGGACCTTAAGATCTGGGATAAAATTGTTAATACATTTATTTTGCATTTTGTAGATTTAGCAACCAGATTTAGTCAATCAAACATTGTACGAAGTAAAGAATAGAGAGTAATCCTGGATCAGATCGTGGAAAAATGGATAGGGACAGGAATAGGACTGCCGGAAAAATTCCTTACAAACACCGGGGGAGAATTTGCTAATGATGAGTTTAGGGATTTGTGTGAAAACGTGAATATCACTGTTATGAATACGGCTGTGGAAAGCCCATTTAGTAATGGTGTGTGTGAAAGAAACCATGCAGTAATAGATGACATGCTCTGGAAAACTTTGGCAGATATACCAAATTGCAAGTTAAATTCAGCTTTAGCATGGGCGGTACATGCAAAGAATATGTTGCTGATTAATGTTTGGTAGAAATCCTAAAATTCCATCCATTTTGGATGACAAGCCTCCATCTTGGGAAGGGACTACAATTAGAACAGTACAGCACAGAACAGGCCCTTCGGCCCTCAATGTTGTGCCGAGCAATGATCACCCTACTCAAACCCACGTATCCACCCTATACCCATAACCCAACAACCCCCCCTTTTTAACCTTACTTTTTAGGACACTACGGGCAATTTAGCATGGCCAATCCACCTAACCCGCACATCTTTGGACTGTGGGAGAAAACCGGAGCACCGGAGGAAACCCACGCACATACGGGGAGGACGTGCAGACTCCGCACAGACAGTGACCCAGCCGGGAATCGAACCTGGGACCCTGGAGCTGTGAAGCATTTATGCTAACCACCATGCTACCGTGCTGCCCATATTAACTCTGCTTTTGCTGAGCATTTAAATGCATTACATAGCAGTAGAAAAGCTTTTTTGGAAACAGAAGTCTCTGAAAGAATTCACAGAACTTTAAGCTTTAAGTACGGCCATCAAATACCGTTTTTCAGCAAGGAGACATAGTATACTATAAGAGAGACAATTCTAATGAATGGAAAGGCCCAGGGAATATCATAGGCATAGATGGCAAAATAATTGTTTTGCAACATGACAATCAGACTATTAGGGCACATTCATCAAGGATAATGGGTACAGGTTAAACATTTTCAAATTTAGACAGAGCAGGCAGACATGATGAGGAACCAGGGTCATCTGGTATGCACATGTTACAGAACTATGAGGACCAGTTAACTGATATAGGCAGGGTTTCTGCAGAGGAACACAACACTTCTGATGAATTAGAACAGGCCATTTTTCTGAAAGGACAACTGCCAAAAGTTGGGACAAAAGTGGCAGACTTATCTGAAGGGTCTAGTCAATGGAAGGAAGCACCTGTTATTAGTAGAGCAGGGAAGGCCACTGGAAATTATAAATATTGGTTGAATGTACAGCACACAGGGGAGGGTGTCAAGACAATGGATTGGGAACATGAAGTTCAAAAATGGAAGGCAGAGAAACGCAGTGCCAGTTCAGATATAACATTGGATAGTGAACAGGTTTGCAGGAAAAGGTCAAGAACTATTGAAAGGACATCCCACAGCAGAAGGGAAAGATCAAGCAGCAGCAGTACAGAATGAGATACCAGGCAGGATAGGGGACATAATTTGTCAAGGTCTCAGAACATGGGTAAGACTATGAATGCTACTTGGAGTAGAAGCCCACATACTTGTGAGATTTTGGTGGCCTCAAATAAATTAAATGAAAAAGTTATTAAAGATGCCAAACAGCAAGAACTGCATAGTTGGAGTGAATTTGGGGTATGCACGGAAGTACCGGATAGGGGACAAAGAGCTCTATCCCACAGATGGATTTGCATGGAAAAGGTTCTTCTGGATGGAACTTATAAGGCAGCCAGGCTTGAGGCAAGGGGATTTGAAGAAAACGTAGATCAGGATTTAAGGGTAGATTCACCTACCGCAGGAAAAGTTACGGGAATGCAAATCTGTAGATATAAAAGCTGCCTTTTTGCAGGGGCATCAGCTCCAGAGAGACATTTTTCTCCATCCTCCTAAAGAGGCATCTAACACAGAAGGGGTACTCTGAAATTTGAACAAATGTGTATATGGATTAAATGATGCGTCTGGAGTCTGGTATTTTTTGGTAAGGTCAGTTTTGTTAAAGTTAGGCTGTTGCCAGTTGGAAGCAGATCCGGCAATGTTTTACTGGAAATCTTTCTGGCATCTTTATGATGCATGTCGATGATTTTTTGTGGGGTGGGACTAGTGATTTTGAAGCTATTGTAATCTCTGGTTTGAGGGAAGAATTCAGGGTTCGAAGTCAGGCTTCCGGTGCATTTAAATATATTGGACTGGAAATGGGACAGACTGTTTGGTGCAACTTTATGTCAGCAATCTTACTTGGAAAGCATCAGTCCAATAGCAATTAGTCGTGGCCGGGTTTCACAAAAAGACGCAGTGGTTTCAAAGATGGAGAAAGTGCAACTGCGAAGTTTAATTGGGCAACTGAATTGGTTAGGTAGACAGACTAGACCGGACATGAGTTTTGATCTCTTAGAGCTGAGCACAAAAATGAATGATCCTAAAGTGGAATACATAATGAGAGCAAATAAAGCGTTGGTGAAACTAAAAATTCAGGAGTGTGTTTTGAGATTCTCGGTTTTAGGTGACCGTTGGCACTTGAAACTCATAGTTTATAGTGATGCGTCCTATGCAAATTTATGTGATGGGGTTTCTAGCATAGGAGGTTTTATTATTTCCTTTTGGGGAAAAATGGTAAATGTTGCCCTCTTGTGTGGGAAACAAAGAAAACAAGGAGAGTGGTCAAAAGCATTTTGGCTGCTGAGACGTTAAGCTTTGTAGAGGCGGTGGATATGGCCTTTTATATATCTCAGATACAGATATTGACAGACATTTTGGGATTAGGGGATTTGGGTAACATACCCATTGACTGTCACATTGACAATAAATCCCTGTGGGAAAATGTGCACTCTACAAAAAGTGTCAATGAAAAAAGGTTAAGGATAGACATCACAAGTTTGAAGCAGATGTTGGACAGAGGGGAGATAGCAAAAATTAAATGGGTCAACAGTAGCTATCAATTTTCCAATTGTTTTACGAAAAGTGGGGCTAGTTGACAGAAACTTTTGAATGTTGTTAATGAAGGGTGCCCATTTCTGTGACTTTTTTTTCCCTTCCAAAAATTAAAAGAAAAAGAGGGGGGGGGGGCGGATTGCGTGTGTGTTTTTGAGTTTCTTGTAATTTTGTTTTCACCAAATTAATTTTATCTCCAAGGAAGGGGAGACTGTTAAGGAATGGATTGAGACATTCCAATTAAATGTCTCATTGATGTTAAGTATCCAATAATTGACACATATGTAAAGAGGCTTCAGGTGGCTTTTGGAGCCTGTGATGTGGGGAGTGTGTTAAAGGAAAATAAAGGTTTTTGTGAAAAGGAGCAGAACTCTTCACTCTTTACACAACAGCAGCCAGAGGCTACTATCCTTTGGCTGGCTGAAGTGGTGGAGGGGCTGGAGGTGATGCAGTCGGGCCAAAATTCCTTCTAAATATAGATACCAAGCTACTGGCCAAGATCTTCACCTTGAAAATAGAGGATTGTGTGCCGGGGTGATACGGGAGGACCAGATGGGGTTTGTGAAGGGGAGGCATTTAGCGGTGAACATTAGAAGGCTGCTAAATGTGATTATGATGCCCTCTGAGGGTAGGGAGGTGGAGGTAGGTGGTGCTATGGACGCGGAGAAGGCCTTTGATCGGATGGAGTGAGAGTAATTGTGGTAGGTCCTGGGACGGTTTGGGTTTGGGTATATACTCACTATATACTCTTGTATATTTCTGACCCACTTGGGGGGGGGGGGGGGGGGAGGAGGGGATTGGAGAGATTATGGGTATCTTAGAAGAATTTGTCCGGTTTTTGGGGTACAAGTTGAATATGGGCAAGAGCAAGGTCTTTGCGATTCAGATGAGGGGGCAGGAGAGGAGATTGGGTGAGATGCCATTCAAGGTGGTGGGAGGGAGCTTTCGATATTTGGGTATCCAGGTGGTGCGGGAGTGGGAGCAGCTTCGTAAACTGAATTTGACTTGATAAAGGGGAACTTCAGAAGGTGGGATATTCTCACTGTCAACAGGGGTGGTACCAGGGGATTGGAGAGTGGCGAATGTCGGGCCACTGTTCAAAAAAGGGAATATGGATAACCCTGGGAATTACAGGTAGGTCTTGCCTCACAAGTCTTATTGAATTCTTTGAGGAGGTGACCAAGCATGTGGATGAAGGTAAAGCAGTGGAACTGGTGTACATGGATTTTAATAAGGCATTTGATAAGGTTCTCCATGTTAGGCTTATGCAGAAAGTAAGGAGGCATGGGATAGTGGGAAATTTGGCCAGTTGGAAAATGACCTGGATCACCGATAGAAGTCAGAGAGTGGTGGTGGATGGCAAATATTCAGCCTGGAGCCCAGTTGCCAGTGGCGTACTGCAGGGTCCTTTGTTCTGGGTTCTGGGTCCTCTGCTGTTTGTGATTTTCATTAACGACTTGGATGAGGGAGTTGAAGGGTGGGTCAGTAAATTTGCAGATGATACGAAGATTGGTGGAGTTGTGGATAGTGAGGAGGGCTGTTGTCGGCTTCAAAGAGACATAGATAGGATGCAGAGCTGAGCTGAGAAGTGGCAGATGGAGTTTAACCCTGACTAGTGTGAGGTTGTCCATTTTGGAAGGACAAATATGAATGCGGAATACAGGGTTAACGGTAGGGTTCTTGGCAATGTGGAGGAGCAGAGAGGTTTTGGGGTCTATGTTCAAGTTGCCACTCAAGTGGATAGAGCTGTGAAGAAGGCCTATGTTGTGCTAGCGTTGAAAAGCTAGCACTTTTCCAGGAGACACATCCGGAGTGAGACTCATCCAGAGTGGGGGATTGAAACTTGGTAATTTGGTGCAGTGAGGTAAATCAGCAAAGGTAAGTGGAAAATCTAATTCTGCTCTTTTTCAGTTAAAAGTGCAGTGTGGAGCTTAGTGTCTGATTGGTTGAAGCTGCCCCCACCCTAATTGCTGAGAGGCAGTTATCTGTCAATCACCTGAGGCCTGTTTAGGGGCACATTGTATTCTTCTCTTTGAAGTTAAGGTATTTTTTGAGTCATCGGTTAGCTGAGGTCTGTATAAAAGACAGACAGACAGCGCACACAGTAAGCTAGCACTTTTCCAGGAGACACATCCGAAGTGAGACTCATCCAGAGTGGGGATTGCAACTTGGTAATTTGGTGCAGTGAGGAAATTGGGTGCAGAGTGTGAGGAGGTGCTTTTTAACCCTGGTAAGTGACTGGTAAGTAGTTTCTCTTTTTCTTTTCATTGTCTAATTTATTTATTTTTATTTTGAAATTCTAGTTGTTTAAATTTACCAAGGGTTTAAGACATGGCAGGAGATCCCAGACCCGTGTCATGCTCCTCGTGTGCGATGTGGGAGCTCAGGGACACGTCCACTGTCCCTGGCTCCTTGACGTGCAAGAAGAAGTTGCAGCTCTTGTTAGACCGCTTGACGGCTCTGGAGCTGCGGATGGACTCACTTTGGAGCATCCGCGATGCTGAGGAGGTCGTGGATAGCACGTTTAGCGAGTTGGTCACACCGCAGGTGAAGGTTACTGAGGGAGATAGAAAATGGGTGACCAAAAGAAAGAGCAAGAGTAGGAAGGCAGTGCAGGTGTCCCCTGCGGTCATCTCCCTGCAAAACAGATATACCGCTTTGGATACTGTTGAGGGAGATGGCTCACCAGGGGAAGGCAGCAGCAGCCAGGTTCATGGCACCGTGGCTGGCTCTGCTGCACAGCAGGGCAGGAAGAAAAATGGCAGGGCTATAGTGATAGGGGACTCGATCGTAAGGGGAATAGACAGGCGGTTCTGTGGACGCAATCGAGACTCCAGGATGGTATGTTGCCTCCCTGGTGCAAGGGTCAAGGATGTCTCGGAGCAGCTGCAGGACATTCTGGGGGGGGGGGAGGGTGAACAGCCAGCTGTCGTGGTGCACATAGGCACCAACGATATAGGTAAAAAACGGGATGAGGTCCTACAAGCGGAATTCAGGGAGTTAGGAGTTAAACTAAAAAGTAGGACCTCAAAGGTAGTAATCTCAGGATTGCTACCAGAGCCACGAGCTAGTCAGAGTAGGAATGTCAGGATAGATAGGATGAATACGTGGCTCGAGAGATGGTGCAAGAGGGAGGGATTCAAATTCCTGGGGCATTGGGACCGGTTCTGGGGGAGGTGGGACCAGTACAAACCGGACGGTCTGCACCTGGGCAGGACTGGAACCGATGTCCTATGGGGGGTGTTTTCTAGAGCTGTTGGGGAGGGTTTAAACTAATGTGGCAGGGGGATAGGAACCGGTGCAGGAAGTTGGAAGGTAGTAAAACAGGGACAGAAGCAAAAGGAAGTAAGGAGAAAAGTGATAGATAGATAGAATAGTACAGCACAGAACAGGCCCTTCGGCCCTCAATGTTGTGCCGAGCCATGATCACCCTACTCAAACCCACATATCCACCCTATACCCGTAACCCAACAACCCCCCCCCCCCCCTTAACCTTACTTTTATTAGGACACTACGGGCAATTTATCACGGCCAATCCACCTAACCCGCACATCTTTGGACTGTGGGAGGAAACCGGAGCACCCGGAGGAAACCCACGCACACAGGGGGAGGACGTGCAGACTCCACACAGACAGTGACCCAGCCGGGAATCGAACCTGGGACCCTGGAGCTGTGAAGCATTTATGCTAACCACCATGCTACCCTGCTGCCTCTGCCGCAAGGCAGAGAAGACATAGTCAAAAATCTAAAAGGGCGACAGTACAAGGTACAGTGACTGAGGGGAGCACAGTGAATAGGCCCAGTAATAACAAAAGGAATAAAACTGGAGATGTTAAGATTCAAAACAGAGATTAAAAAACCAACATAAGTGTACTTTACCTGAATGCTCGTAGTATTCGGAATAAAGTAAATGAGTTGATGGCACAAATCATCGTAAATGACTATGATTTAGTGGCCATTACTGAAACATGGTTAAAGGATGGTCACGACTGGGAGTTAAATATCCGAGGGTATCAAACTATTCGGAAGGACAGAGTGGATGGTAAGGGAGGTGGTGTAGCTCTGTTATTTAAGATGACATCCGGGCAATAGTAAGGGATGACATCGGTGCTATGGAGGATAAGGTTGAATCCATTTGGGTGGAAATCAGGAATAGTAAGGCGAAAAAGTCACTGATAGGAGTAGTCTATCGGCCACCAAATAGTAACGAGATGGTGGGGCAGGCAATAAACAAAGAAATAACTGATGCATGTAGAAATGGTACAGCAGTTATCATGGGGGATTTTAATCTACATGTCGATTGGTTTAACCAGGTCGGTCAAGGCAACCTTGAGGAGGAGTTTATAGAATGTATCCGCAATAGTTTCCTAGAATGGAATGTAATGGAACCTACGAGGGAACAAGCGGTCCTAGATCTTGTCCTGTGTAATGAGACAGGATTGATTCATGATCTCATAGTTAGGGATCCTCTCGGAAGGAGCGATCACAATATGGTGGAATTTATGGAGAAAGTAAAATCAAATACTAGTGTTTTGTGTTTAAACAAAGGAGATTACAAGGGGATGAGAGAAGAACTAGCTAAGGTAGATTGGGAGCTAAGACTTTATGGTGGAACAGTTGAGGAACAGTGGAGAACCTTCCAAGCGATTTTTCACAGTGCTCAGCAAAGGTTTATACCAACAAAAAGGAAGCACGGAAGAAAGAGGGAAAATCGACCGTGGATATCTAAGGAAATAAGGGAGAGTATCAAATTGAAGGAAAAAGCATACAAAGTGCCAAAGATTGCTGGGAGATTAGAGGACTGGGAAATCTTTAGGGGGCAACAGAAAGCTACTAAAAAAGCTATAAAGAAGAGTAAGATAGAGTATGAGAGTAAACTTGCTCAGAATATAAAAACAGACAGTAAAAGCTTTTACAAATATATAAGACAAAAAAGAGTGGCTAAGGTAAATATTGGTCCTTTACAGGATGAAAAGGGAGTTTTAATAATGGGAAATGAGGAAATGGCTGAGGAACTGAACAGGTTTTTTGGGTCGGTCTTCACAGTGGAAGACACAAATAACATGTCAGCGACTGATAGAAATGAGGCTTGACAGGTGAGCACCTTGAGAGGATTGTTATCACTAAGGAGGGAGTGATGGGCAAGCTAATGGGGCTAAAGGTAGACAAGTCTCCTGGCCCTGATGGAATGCATCCCAGAGTGCTAAAAGAGATGGCTCGGGAAATTGCAGATGCACTAGTGATAATTTACCGAAATTCACTGGACTCTGGGGTGGTCCCGGTGGATTGGAAATTAGCAAACGTGACGCCACTGTTTAAAAAAGGAGGTAGGCAGAAAGCAGGAAATTATAGGCCAGTGAGCTTAACTTCGGTAGTAGGGAAGATGCTGGAATCTATCATCAAGGAAGAAATTGCGAGGCATCTGGATAGAAATTGTCCCATTGGGCAGACGCAGCATGGGTTCGTAAAAGGCAGGTCATGCCTAACTAATTTGGTGGAATTTTTTGAGGACATTACCAGTGCAGTAGATAACGGGGAGCCGATGGATGTGGTATATCTGGATTTCCAGAAAGCCTTTGACAAGGTGCCACACAAAAGGTTGCTGCATAAGATAAAGATGCATGGCATTAAGGGTAAAGTAGTAGCATGGATAGAGGATTGGTTAATTAATAGAAAGCAAAGAGTTGGGATAAATGGGTGTTTCTCTGGTTGGCAATCAGTAGCTAGTGGTGTCCCTCAGGGATCCGTGTTGGGCCCACAATTGTTCACAATTTACATAGATGATTTGGAGTTGGGGACCAAGGGCAATGTGTCCAAGTTTGCAGATGACACTAAGATGAGTGGTAAAGCGAAAAGTGCAGACGATACTGGAAGTCTGCAGAGGGATTTGGATAGCCTGCAGGCTACGCCGCTCCCCCAACAATCCCTCCTCCAGGGCCTCTGCGTACCTCCTATCCACACTCAACAGCTTCTCCACCAGTCTCTCCCTCTCCCTCCTCTCCCCCCTCTCCCTATGGGCTCGGATGGAAATCAGCTCCCTCCTAATCACTGCCTCCAGAGCCTCCCACACCATCCCCACCCGGACCTCCCCAGTATCATTGGCCTCGAGGTACCTCTCAATACATCCCTGGACCCTCCTGCACACCTCCCCATCAGCCAACAACCCCACGTCCAGACGCCAAAGCGGGAGCTGGTACCGCACCTCCCCCATCTCCAGATCCACCCAATGCGGAGCATGGTCCGAAATCGCTATAGCCGAATATTCGGCATCCTCCACCCTCGGGACCAGCCCCCTACTCAGGACAAAAAAAATCAATACGGGAATAAACCCTGTGTACGTGGGGGAAAAAAGAGTACTCCTGAGCCCTCGGCCTCCCAAACCTCCAGGAATCCACCCCTCCCATCTGGTCCATAAACCCCCTCAACACCTTGGCTGCCGCCGGCCTCCTGCCCGTCCTAGAACTAGAACGATCCAGTAGGGGATCCAGCAACGTATTGAAGTCCCCCCCATGATCAGGCCCCCCGCCTCCAGGTCAGGAATGCGGCCCAACATACGCCTCATGATCCCAATCATCCCAATTTGGGGCATATACATTTACCAACACCACCCTCTCCCCCTGCAGCTTACCGCTCACCATCACATATCTGCCACCACTATCAGCCACCACCTCAGACGCCTCAAACGCCACCCTCTTCCCCACCAGGATCGCCACCCCCCGGTGCTTCGCGTCGAGCCCTGAATGGAAAACTTGCCCCACCCACCCCTTCCTCAGACGGACCTGGTCCGCCACCTTCAGGTGAGTCTCCTGAAGCATGGCCACGTCCGCCTTCAGCCCCTTCAGATGCGAAAACACCCGGGCCCGCTTAACCGGCCCATTCAACCCCCTCACGTTCCACTTGATCAGCCGGATCAGGGGGCACCCCGCCCCCCCCCTCCCCCGCCGACTAGCCATAGCCCATCGACTGCTCGCCTCTGGCCAGCACCCCCACTCGGCCCGTTTCCCATGGCGATAGAACCTCACCCCTACCCCCCCCCCCCCCCCCCCCCCCCCCCGGACCCGCACCAGCTCCTCCCTGGCCAATCCAGCAGCAACCCGGTATCCCTACCCAGGCTAGGACCCCTCCTAGCCGCGACACTCCCTCCATAGTGCTCCCGTGAGCCAGCTGACTTCTGCTGACCCCGGCAGCTCCCGCCCTAATGACCCCTCCCGATATGGGGTCAACCCCCCCCCCGCAGCAGCTCCTTGGCACCACTCCAGCGTGGGAAAACGGAACTGATATCCACGCCCCTTACCTCCAGCTCCACCCCCCCCCCTCGTCCCGCAGCGCGGGAAACCAGAGGAAAGCCCGCGCTTTCACACTGCCCCACACCACCCCCTCAACGCAGCTCCCAAATAGCAGTCCCAACCCATCCACCAACCCCGTACAAAAAAAACAGACCCCCAACACCCCCCTTAAAACACAAAACCATAACCAACACCATCCGAAAGCAGAGAAAAAAAAACAGAATAGCCAGCAACAGCATAAACAGTGATACAAAAAACTCCCACAGCCCCCAATCCTTAGTTCGAATCCAACTTTCCAGCCTGCACAAAGGCCCACACCTCCTCCGGGGACTCAAAATAATGATGCCGGTCCTTGTAGGTGACCCACAAGCGCAAAGGCGGCAACATGCCAAATTTCATCTGCCTGCTGTGGAGCACCGTCTTCGTCCGGTTGAACCCGACCCTCTGCTTAGCCACCTCCACACTCCAGTCCTGGTAGATGTGCACTACCGAATTCTTCCACTTGCTGCTCCTCACCTTCTTGGCCCATCGGAGAACACACTCCCGGTCACTGAACCGATGGAACCGCACCAGCACCGCCCGCGGGGGTTCATTCGCCGTAGGCCGCCTGGCCAGCACTCTGTGGGCTCCCTCCAGCTCCAGGGGCAGGTGGAAGGATCCTGCCCCCACCAGCGAGTTCAGCATCACGGCCACATAGGCCGGCAGATCCGACCCCTCCAGCCCCTCCGCGAGGCCCAGGATCCGCAGGTTCTTCCTCCGTGACCGAAACTCCATCTCCTCAAACCGATCTTGCCACTTTTTGTGGAGCGCCTCGTGCATCTCCACCTTCCCCACGAGGGCCGAGACCTCATCCTCGCGCTCAGAGGCCTGCTGCTGCAACTCAAGGATCGCTGCACCCTGGGTTGTCTGGGTCTCCAGCAGCTTACTTGTCGTAACCTTCAGAGAGTCCAGCAACTCCCCTTCCAGCTCCGTAAAATAGTGCAGAAGGGCCGCCTGCTGCTCCTCCGCCCACTGCCTCCACTCCTCGGGGGCTCCACCGGCCGCCATTTTGTCCACCTTCCCCCGCTTTTCCAGGGGAGCTGCTGCCGTTTTTTTTCCTCGCCCCACTCCGGGCCTGCACCATAAATCCCGGCGGGTATTGCTCCAGACCCCTTTACACACCGGGAATCGTTGAATCAGTGCCATTTGGGGCCCTTAAAAGAGCCCACAAGTCGTATAAAAGCGGGAGCTGCCGAACGTGCGGCTTAGCTCCGCATTGCCGCCACCGGAAGTCGAACTCTTAACTATTAAACATACTTTAACTGTGGGTTGACAATATGCTGAGTTGACTGGAGACCTGAGGCTAACCTGGCCAGACTATCTTACTACCACATGGTGGATGTTCTAGTTGTTGCTCACAGGCTCTGACTGTCTCAGAAGCTGCATCCCAAGAGAGCGGGAAAACTAGTGCCCTCTGGCTTTATAGTGGCCGTGTCTTGTCTGGTGATTGGCTGCTGGGTTCTGTGTGTTCATTTGTCATCCTGTGGGTCAATCAATGCCTGTCTGTGCATCATCATATACTTGTGTGTATATTATGACAAACAGTATCCAAAACGGTATACTTGTGACTGAGGGGAACGACCACAGAGGATCCCTGCACTGACTGTTTCCTCCCAGCCCCTCTCACCGTCAGCCATCTGTCTTGATTCTTCGGAGTAACTACATCCCTGAAGCTACTATCTATGACCAACGCTGCCTCCCGAATGATCCAAAGTTCATCCAGCTCCAGCTCCAATTCCCTAACACGGTTTCTGAGGAGCTGGAGATGGGTGCACTTCCCACAGGTGAAATCTCAAGGGACACTGACGGCGTCCCTTAGCTCAAGGGGGAGGAACATTACACTGCCTTCCCAGCCATCCCCTCTAGATAAAAAAAAAGGAAAAAAAAGAAAGAGCTTACCTGTTATTCACTCTACCCCTTAGGATAAAGGAGGTGGAAGGGTGGGGGACACTACATATGACCCTGTCAGTCGCGATTGAAACATGTACGGTGCATGAGCACACCAAAAATCGGTATTCCCAATACAAATCAGCTGAAAATGAGAAACTTGCCTCCCACAAGGCAGACAGTGTGCAGGCCATTACCTGGATGCAGCGCCTGAACATTGATGAAAGCGGACATTTCACACGCTCTTGCCAGAGCCCCACGCACAGAACATAGAACATTACAGCGCAGTACGGGCCCTTCGGCCCTCGATGTTGCGCCGACCTGTGAAACCATCTGAAGCCCATCAACACTATTCCCTTATCATCCATATGTTTATCCAATGACCATTTAAATGCCCTTAGTGTTGGCGAGTCCACTACTGTTGCAGGCAGGGCATTCCATGGCCCCACTACACTCTGAGTAAAGAACCTACCTCTGACATCTGTCCTATATCTATCTCCCCTCAATTTAAAGCTATGTCCCCTCGTGCTAGACATCACCATCCGAGGAAAAAGGCTTTCACTGTCCACTCTATGCGCGATGCGAAGTGGCCGATCACCGCACTGCGCATGTGTTTTTTAAAAAATAATTTTTATTCAAATTTTAAAATTTTCACAAAAAAGAAAACAATAACAGAAAATTCTAAGAACAAAAAGACCAACCCCGCCCCCCCCCCACCACCCCCGTGTATACAAAAGAGAAAAAATAAATAAACGGCCGTCATTGGCAAAGATTTAACCCAAACAAAAACAAAGAGACAACCCCCCCACCCCCTGGGTTGCTGCTGCTGCTGACCTTTTGATTTTACCGTTCTGCCAGGAGATCTAGGAATGGTTGCCATCTCCTGAAAAACTCCTGCACTGACCCCCTTAGGGCAAATTTCACCCTCTCCAATTCAATAAACCCCGCCATATCATTGAACCAGGCATCCATGCTTGGGGGCCTCGCATCCTTCTACTGAAGAAGAATCCTCTGCCGGGCTACGAGGGACACAAAGGCCAGAACACCGGCCTCTTTCGCCTCCTGCACTCCCAGCTCCACTGCAACCCCAAATATTGCGAGTCCCCAGCCTGGATTGACCCTGGATCCTACTATACCGTCCTTGCTACACCCTTCCAAAATTCCCCCAGCGCTGGGCATGCCCAGAACATGTGGACATGGTTTGCTGGGTGCCCAGAGCACCTAATACACCTGTCCTCGCTCCCAAAAAACCGGCTCATCCTTGTCCCGATCATATGAGCCCTATGCAGCACCTTAAACTGTATGAGGCTAAGCCTCGCACAAGAAGAGGAGGAGTTCACTCTCTCCAGGGCATCCACCCACGTCCCCTCCTCAATCTCCTCACCCAGCTCCTCCTCCCATTTACCTTTCAGCTCCTCCACCGAGGCCTCGTCTACCTCCTGCATCACCTGGTACGCTTCCGAGATCCTCCCCTCTCCAACCCCTGAGAGCACCCTGTCCTGAACTCCACGCAGTGGCTGCAGAGGGAACCCCGCCACCTGCCGCCTGACAAACGCCCTTACTTGCATGTACCTAAAGGTGCTCCCCGGGGGGAGACCAAATTTCCCCTCCAGCTCACCCAGGCTCGCAAACTTCCCGTCTATGAACAGGTCCCCCAACCTCCTGACACCTGCCCTGTGCCAACTCAGGAACCCGCCATCAATTCTCCCCGGAACAAACCATGGTTCCCCCGTATCGGGGACCCCATCGAGGTCCCCACCTCCCCCCTGTGCCGCCTCCGTTGCCCCCAAATCTTGAGGGTAGCTGCCACCACCGGGCTCGTGGTATACCTCGTTGGAGGGAGCGGCAGCGGCGCCGTTACCAGAGCTTTCAGGCTCGTGCCCACACAGGATGCCATCTCCATCCTCTTCCATGCTGCCCTCTCCCCGTCCATTACCCACTTATGCACCACTTGGCAGCCCAATAATACCCACAGAGGTTGGGCAGCGCCAGCCCCCCCTATCACTGCTCCACTCCAGGAACACCCTTCTCACCCTCGGGGTCCCGTGTGCCCACACAAACCCCGTAATGCTCCTGTTAACCCGCCTGATAAAGGCCTTCGGGATAAGGATGGGGAGGCACTGGAACAGGAACAGAAACCTCGGGTGCACCGTCATCTTGACTGACTGCACTCTACCTGCCAGAGACAGCGTCAGCATGTCCCACCTCTTAAACTCCTCCTCCATTTTCTCCACCAGCTTTGTGAGGTTAAGCTTATGCAAGGCCCCCCAGCTCCTGGCCACCTGAATCCCCAAGTACCTGAAGCTCCTCTTCGCCCTTTTCAGCGGGAGCCTCCCAATCCCCCCCTCCTGGTCCCCCAGATGTACCACAAACAGCTCGCTTTTCCCAAAGTTAAGCTTATACCCTGAGAAATCCCCAAATTCCCGGAGAATCCCCATCACCACCGGCATTCCCTCCACCGGGTCCGCCACCTACAACAAAAGGTCGTCCACGTAGAGCGACACTCGGTGCCCCTCCCCACCCCAGACCAGCCCCCTCAAATCCCCCGACTCCCTCAGCGCCATACCCAGGGGTTCAATTGCCAGCGCAAAAAGTAGGGGGGACAGGGGACACCCCTGCCTCGTGCCTTGATATAATCAAAATTACTCCCACCTCCTCTTATTCATGGCCACACTCGCCATCGGGGCCTCATACAACAGCCTCGCCCAACTGACAAACCCCTCCCCAAACCCGAACCTTTCCAGCACCTCCCACAAGTACCCCCACTCGACCCTATCAAAGGCCTTCTCCGCATCTAGCACCACCACTATCTCCGCCTCCTCTTCTACCGCAGGCATCATTATAACGTTCAAGAGCCTCCGTATATTAGTGTTCAGCTGCCTTCCCTTCACAAACCCTGTTTGATCCTCGTGGATAACCTGCGGCACACAGTCCTCAATCCTCGTGGCTAAGATCTTTGCCAACAACTTGCCGTCCACATTCAAGAGTGAGATCAGCCTGTATGACCCATACTGCAGGGGATCCTGGTCTCGCCTAAGAATCAAGGAGATCATCCAGCAGAGGGCAGCAGAGCAGAGCTACTGATCAGCTGTTCTGGGGGAATTTGCATACGTGCAGTGCGGTCAGCCTAAGTTGAAGGTGGTTTGTGGAAGGGCTGTTGGCAAGTGACAGTTAAACCCGAAACACTTCGTGAGTGTTTCCCACCCTATCTCCTCCTCTAACCAACCCCCCCACCCCACGGTGGTTGGGAAGCGGGAGCAGGGGCCTGTCGTGAAGGTGAGTGAGTGCCTTTAAATTTGCTTAACTTTCAGCGGGAGCAGGGTTTGAGGTAATATCAGGTAAGCTCTTCCTTTCTTTTTCTTTTTCTTGTTTTTTTTTTTAAATCTACAGGTGATGTCAGGGAAGGCAGTACAATGCTCCTCCTGCAGAATGTTTGAGGTGAGGGACGCCGTCAGTGTCCCTGCTGATTTCATCTGTGGGAAGTGCACCCAACTCCAGCTCCTCAAAAACCGTGTTAGGGACCTGGAGCTTGAGCTGGATGAACTTCGGATCATTCGGGAGGCAGAGGGGGTCATAGATAGGAGCTTCAGGGAAGTAGTTACACCAAAGACTGGAGATAGATGGGTAACTGTAAGAGGGACTGGGAAGAAGCAGTCAGTGCAGGGACCCCCTGCGGTCGTTCCCCTGAGTAACAAGTATACCGTTTTGGATACTTGTGGGGGGGACGACTTACCAGGGGTAAGCCATGGGGTACGGGCCTCTGGCACGGAGTCTGCCCCTGTTGCTCAGAAGGGAAGGGGGCAAAGGAGTAGAACATTAGTAATTAGAACATAGAACATAGAACAGTACAGCACAGAACAGGCCCTTCGGCCCTCAATGTTGTGCCGAGCCATGATCACCCCACTTAAACCCACGTAACCCCGTAACCCAACAATCCCCCCCATTAACCTTACACTACGGGCAATTTAGCATGGCCAATCCACCTAACCCGCACATCTTTGGACTGTGGGAGGAAACCGGAGCACCCGGAGGAAACCCACGCACACACGGGGAGGACGTGCAGACTCCACACAGACAGTGACCCAGCCGGGAATCGAACCTGGGACCCTGGAGCTGTGAAGCATTGATGCTAACCACCATGCTACCGTGAGGCCCCTAATTGGGGACTCAATAGTCAGGGGCACAGATAGGAGATTTTGTGGGAGCGAGAGAGACTCACGTTTGGTATGTTGCCTCCCAGGTGCAAGGGTAAGTGATGTCTCGGATCGTGTTTTCCGGGTCCTTAAGGGGGAGGGGGAGCAGCCCCAAGTCGCAGTCCACATTGGCACTAACGACATAGGTAGGAAAGGGGACAAGGATGTCAGGCAGGCCTTTAGGGAGCTAGGATGGAAGCTCAGAGCGAGAACAAACAGAGTTGTTATCTCTGGGTTGTTGCCCGTGCCATGTGATAGTGAGATGAGGAATAGGGAGAGAGAGCAATTAAACACGTGGCTACAGGGATGGTGCAGGTGGGAGGGATTCAGATTTCTGGATAACTGGGGCTCTTTCTGGGGAAGGTGGGACCTCTATAGACAGGATGGTCTACATCTGAACCTGAGGGGCACCAATATCCTGGGGGGGAGATTTGTTAGTGCTCTTTGGGGGGGTTTAAACTAATTCAGCAGGGGCATGGGAACCTGGATTGTAGTTTTGGGGTATGGGAGATTGAGAGTATAGAGGTCAGGAGCACAGATTTGACTTCGCAGGAGGGTGCCAGTGTTCAGGTAGGTGGTTTGAAGTGTGTCTACTTCAATGCCAGGAGTATACGAAATAAGGTAGGGGAACTGGCAGCATGGGTGGGTACCTGGGACTTCGACGTTGTGGCCATTTCAGAGACATGGATAGAGCAGGGACAGGAATGGTTGTTGCAGGTTCCGGGGTTTAGGTGTTTTAGTAAGCTCAGAGAAGGGGGCAAAAGAGGGGGAGGTGTGGCGCTGCTCGTCAAGGACAGTATTACGGTGGCGGAAAGGATGCTAGATGGGGACTCTTCTTCTGAGGTAGTATGGGCTGAGGTTAGAAACAGGAAAGGAGAGGTCACCCTGTTGGGAGTTTTCTATAGGCCACCTAATAGTTCTAGGGATGTAGAGGAAAGGATGGCGAAGATGATTCTGGAAAAGAGCGAAAGTAACAGGGTAGTTGTTATGGGAGACTTTAACTTTCCAAATATTGACTGGAAAAGATATAGTTCGAGTACATTAGATGGGTCGTTCTTTGTACAATGTGTGCAGGAGGGTTTCCTGACACAATATGTTGACAGGCCAACAAGAGGCGAGGCCACATTGGATTTGGTTTTGGGTAATGAACCAGGCCAGGTGTTAGATCTGGAGGTAGGTGAGCACTTTGGAAACAGTGACCACAATTCGGTGACCTTTACGTTAGTGATGGAAAGGGATAAGTATACCCCGCAGGGCAAGAGTTATAGCTGGGGGAAGGGCAATTATGATGCCATTAGACATGACTTAGGATGTGTTGGTTGGAGAAGTAGGCTGCAAGGGTTGGGCACACTGGATATGTGGAGCTTGTTCAAGGAACAGCTATTGCATGTTCTTGATAAGTACGTACCAGTCAGGCAGGGAGGAAGGGGTCGAGCGAGGGAACCGTGGTTTACCAAAGAAGTGGAATCTCTTGTTAAGAGGAAGAAGGATGCCTATGTGAAGATGAGGCATGAATTTTCAGTTGGGGCGCTTGATAGTTACAAGGAAGCGAGGAAAGATCTAAAGAGAGAGCTGAGACGAGCAAGGAGGGGACATGAGAAGTCTTTGGCAGGTAGGATCAAGGAAAACCCAAAAGCTTTATATAGGTATGTCAGGAATAAAAGAATGACTAGGGTAAGAGTAGGGCCAGTCAAGGACAGTGGTGGGAAGTTGTGTGTGGAGGCTGAGGAGATAAGCGAGATACTAAATGAATACTTTTCGTCAGTATTCACTCAAGAAAAAGATAATATTGTGGAGGAGAATGCTGAGACCCAGGCTATTAGAATAGATGGCATTGAGGTGCGTAGGGAAGAAGTGTTGGCAATTCTGGACAAGGTGAAAATAGATAAGTCCCCGGGGCCGGATGGGATTTATCCTAGGATTCTCTGGGAAACCAGGGAAGAGATTGCTGAGCCTTTGGCTTCGATTTTTAGGTCATCATTGGCTACAGGAATAGTGCCAGAGGACTGGAGGATAGCAAATGTGGTCCCTTTGTTCAAGAAGGGGAGTAGAGATAACCCCGGTAACTATAGGCCGGTGAGCCTAAAGTCTGTGGTGGGTAAGGTCTTGGAGAGGATTATAAAAGATACGATTTATAATCATCTAGATAGGAATAATATGATTAGGGATAGTCAGCATGGTTTTGTGAAGGGTAGGTCATGCCTCACAAACCTTATCGAGTTCTTTGAGAAGGTGACTGAACAGGTAGACGAGGGTAGAGCAGTTGATGTGGTGTATATGGATTTCAGTAAAGCGTTTGATAAGGTTCCCCACGGTCGGCTATTGCAGAAAATACGGAGGCTGGGGATTGAGGGTGATTTAGAGATGTGGATCAGGAATTGGCTAGTTGAAAGAAGACAGAGAGTGGTAGTTGATGGGAAATGTTCAGAATGGAGTTCAGTTACGAGTGGCGTACCACAAGGATCTGTTCTGGGGCCGTTGCTGTTTGTCATTTTTATAAATGACCTAGAGGAGGGCGCAGAAGAATGGGTGAGTAAATTTGCAGATGACACTAAAGTCGGTGGAGCTGTAGACAGTGCGGAAGGATGTTGCAGGTTACAGAGGGACATAGATAAGCTGCAGAGCTGGGCTGAGAGGTGGCAAATGGAGTTTAATGTGGAGAAGCAGGGTAGCATGGGCAGCAGGGTAGCATGGTGGTTAGCATAAATGCTTCACAGCTCCAGGGTCCCAGGTTCGATTCCCGGCTGGGTCACTGTCTGTGTGGAGTCTGCACGTCCTCCCCCTGTGTTCGTGGGTTTTCTCCGGGTGCTCCGGTTTCCTCCCACAGTCCAAAGATGTGCGGGTTAGGTGGATTGGCCATGCTAAATTGCCCATAGTGTCCTAATAAAAGTAAGGTTAAGGGGGGGCTTGTTGGGTTATACCCATAAGATTTTCCCTCCATACCAGGCAACATCCATAGGGTGGATATGTGGGTTTGAGTAGGGTGATCATGGCTCGGCACAACATTGAGGGCCGAAGGGCCTGTTCTGTGCTGTACTGTTCTATGTTCTATGTTCTAAGTGTGTGGTGATTCACTTTGGAAAGAATAACAGGAATGCGGAATATTTGGCTAATGGTAAAATTCTTGGTAGTGTGGATGAGCAGAGGGATCTCGGTGTCCATGTACATAGATCCCTGAAAGTTGCCACCCAGGTTGATAGGGTTGTGAAGAAGGCCCATGGTGTGTTGGCCTTTATTGGTAGAGGGATTGAGTTCCGGAGCCATGAGGTCATGTTGCAGTTGTACAAAACTCTAATACGGCCGCATTTGGAGTATTGCGTACAGTTCTGGTCGCCTCATTATAGGAAGGACGTGGAAGCTTTGGAACGGGTGCAGAGGAGATTTACCAGGATGTTGCCTGGTATGGAGGGAAAATCTTATGAGGAAAGGCTGATGGACTTGAGGTTGTTTTCGTTAGAGAGAAGAAGGTTAAGAGGTGACTTAATAGAGGCATACAAAATGATCAGAGGGTTAGATAGGGTGGACAGCGAGAGCCTTCTCCCGCGGATGGGGGTGGCTAGCACGAGGGAACATAGCCTTAAATTGAGGGGTAATAGATATAGGACTGAGGTCAGAGGTGGGTTTTTTACGCAAAGAGTGGTGAGGCCGTGGAATGCCCTACCTGCAACAGTAGTGAACTCGCCAACATTGAGGGAATTTAAAAGTTTATTGGAAAAGCATATGGATGATAAGGGCATAGTGTAGGTTAGATGGGCTTTAGTTTTTTTTTTCCATGTCGGTGCAACATCGAGGGCCGAAGGGCCTGTACTGCGCTGTATCGTTCTATGTTCTATGTTCTATCAGTGCCCGAGACATCGTCGGGGGCAAACCCACCCCCCCCCTCGCTTGCCTCGTTAAAGGTCCTAACCAACAGGGGGCCCAGCAGGTCTGCATACGTCTTGTAAAATTCAACCGGGAACCCATCCGGCCCCGGCGCCTTCCCAGACTGCATGTTCCCTATACCTTTAACCAGCTCCTCAAGCTCAACTGGCGCCCCCAGACCCTCCACCCGTCCCTCCTCCTCCCTCGGGAATCTCAGCCGGTCTAAAAAGCGGCCCAATCTCCCCCTCCTCCGCCGGAGGTTCGGACCGATATAGTCTCTCATAAAAGTCCCTGAAGACCCCATTAATGTCTTCCCCCCTCCGCACCACATTTCCTCCCCGATCCTTAACTCCACCAATCTCCCTAGCTGCATCCCGCTTATGGAGCTGGTGTGCCAGCATCCTGCTCGCCTTCTCCCCATACTCGTACACCGCACCCTGTGCCTTCCTCCACTGAGCTTCCGCCTTTCTGGTGGTCAACAAGTCGAACTCAGCCTGAAGGCTGCGCTGCTCCCTCAGCAATCCCTCCTCCGGGGCCTCCACGTTCCTCCTGTCCACCCTCACCATCTCCCCCACCAATCTCTCCCTTTCTCTCTGCTCCCCTCTGTGGGCCCGAATGGAGATCCTCAACTCTCCCCGAACCACCGCCTTCAGCGCCTCCCAGACCGTCCCCACTCGGACCTCCCCATTATCGTTGGCCTCTAGATACCTCTCGATGCATCCTCGAACCCGCCCCCTCACATCCTCGTCCGCCAGCAGCCCCACCTCCAAGCGCCACAACGGGCGCTGGTCCCTCTCCTCCCCCAGCTCAAGGTCCACCCAATGCGGGGCATGGTCCGAAATGGCTATCGCCGAGTACTCAGCGTCTACTACCCTCGCAATCATCGCCCTACTCAAAACGAAAAATTGATCCGGGAGTAGGCCTTATGCACATGGGAGAAGTATGAAAATTCCCTGGCCCTCGGCCTCGCAAACCTCCAAGGATCCACCCCTCCCATCTGGTACATAAACCCCCTCAGCACCTTAGCCACCGCAGGCCTCCTACCCGTCCTGGAACTGGATCGATCCAGTGGCGGATCCAGCACCGTGTTGAAATCCCCCCCCCATTATCAGGGCCCCCACCTCCAAATCTGGAATCCGGCCTAACATGCGCCACATGAAACCCGCATCATCCCAATTCGGGGCCTATACATTGACCAGCACCACCCGCTCCCCTTGCAGCTTGCCGCTCACCACCACATACCTCCCGCCGCTGTCTGCCACCACACACGACCCCTCAAACGACACCCTCTTCCCCACCAGGATCACCACCCCCCCGACCATCCAGCCCCGAATGAAACACTTGGCCCACCCACCCCTTCCTCAACCTAACCTGATCCGCCACCTTCAGGTGCGTCTCCTGAAGCATAGCCACGTCCGCCTTCAGCCCCCTCAGGTGCGCGAACAGGCGGGACCGTTTGACCGGCCCATTCAGTCCCCTCACATTCCAGGTCATCAGCCGGATCGGAGGGCCACCTGCCCCCGACCCCCTCTGCACGCTCCAGCTCCTTCTTGGCCATTCCAGCAGCAACCCAGTATCCCCCCCTCTTCCCCCCCCCCAAACCCCCCCAACCCTCCCCCCAACCCCCCCCCCCCCCCCCGCCCCCCCAAAGCTAGCTGCGTAACTCCGGTCATTGTACTTCCGTAAGTCAGCCGACTCCTGCTGACCCGGCTGCTCCCGCCACCCCAATTACCCACCCCATTGTCACACACCCATTCCCCCTATGCCGACCCTGTCCCAGCAGAGGGCAGCAGAGCTGAGCTACTGATTGGCTGTTCCAGGGAGATTTGCATACGTGCAGTGCGGTCAGCCTAATTTGAAGGTGCACCTGCGAAACAGACCTGAGGAGTTCGAGTGCAAGCAAGCATCCAGCAGAGGGCAGCAGAGCGGAGCTACTGATTGGCTGTTCCAGGGAGATTTGCATACGTGCAGTGCGGTCAGCCTAATTTGAAGGTGGTTTGTGAAGGGGCTGTTGTCAAGTGACAATTAAACTGGAAACACTTCCTTAGTGTTTCCCTCCCTACCCCCTCCTCTAACCAAAAAAATTCAACCGTGGTTGTCGGGAAGGTAAGTTTATCTCGTTAAAAACTTACCTTGAAGGGTGACATCACAGCAAAGCAGTGACCTGATTGGCTGGCAAGGAAAGTGCTCCAATTAGCAGTTGCTGGGAGAAATTTAACTCTTCGTGTGTTGGTGAGTATTGTGATTGGTAAGTAAAATCTTTATTCCTTTCACTTATTCATTATTTGATACTATATTTGTAATCAGTTAAGGTAAAGGGTAAAAATGGCAGGAGATCCCAGACCCGTGTTATGCTCCTCGTGCGCAATGTGGGAGTTCAGGGACGCGGCCGATGCCCCTGACTTCTTCACGTGCAAGAAGTGTGTCCAGCTGCAGCTCCTGTTAGACCGCATGGTGGCTCTGGAGCTGCGGATGGACTCACTTTGGAGTATCCGCGATGCTGAGGAGGTCGTGGATAGCACGTTCAGTGAGTTGGTCACACCGCAGATTAGGATTGGTGAGGGAGACAGGGAATGGGTGACCAAAAGGCAGAGAAAGAGCAGGAAGGCAGTGCAGGTGTCCCCTGCGGTTATCTCCCTCCAAAACAGGTATACCTTTTTGGATACTGTTGGGGGAGATGACTCACCAGGGGAAGGCAGTAGTAGCCAGGCTCATGGCATCATGGCTGGCTCTGCTGCACAGAAGGGCAGGAGAAAGACTGGCAAGGCTATAGTCATAGGGGATTCAATTGTAAGGGGAGTAGACAGGCGTTTCTGTGGTCGAAAACGAGACTCCCGAATGGTATGTTGCCTCCTGGGTGCTCGAGTCAGGGATGTAATCGATCGGCTGCAGGACATACTGAAGGGGGAGGGTGAACAGCCAGTTGTCGTGGTGCATATAGGCACCAACGATATAGGTAAAAAAAGGGATGAGGTCCTACAATCAGAATTTAGGGAGTTAGGAGATGAGTTAAAAAGTAGGACCTCAAAGGTAGTAATCTCAGGATTGCTACCAGTGCCACGGGACAGTCAGAGTAGAAATTCAAGAATAGTCAGAATGAATACGTGGCTTGAGAGATGGTGCAGGAGGGAGGGGTTCAGATCTTTGGGACATTGGAACCGGTTCTGGGGGCGGTGGGACCATTACAAACCGGATGGTCTACACCTGGGCAGGACTGGAACCAATGTCCTAGGGGGTGCCTTTGCTAACACTGTTGGGGAGGTTTTAAACTAATGTGGCAAGGGGATGGGAACCAGATTAGGAAGTTAGAGGTCAGTAAAGAAGCAGCAACTAAAGCCAGTAAGGTACGAGACAATAAACTCAATGTGACTAAGGGGAAGAGTAGACAGGGAAGGAATGATGAACGCAAAGGGACAGGTGGTCTGAGGTGCATTTGTTTTAATGCGAGAAGTGTAGCAGGTAAGGCAGATGAACTTAGGGCTTGGATCAGTACCTGGGAATATGATGCTATTGGTATTACTCAGACTTGGTTGAGGGAAGGGCAGGACTGGCAACTGAATATCCCAGGGTATAGGTGCTTCAGGAGGGATAGAGAGGGAGGTAGAAGGGGTGGAGTAGTTGCATTACTCGTCAGAGATGATATCACAGCTCTGATTAAGGAGGGCATGATTGAGGATTCGAGCACTGAGGCAATATGGGTGGAACTGAGAAATAGGAAGGGTGCAGTAACATTGTTGGGACTTTACTACAGGCCTCCCAAAAGCGAGCATGAAGTAGAGGTACAAATATGCAGACAGATTATAGAAAAATGTAGGAGCAATAGGGTGGTTGTGATGGGAGATTTTAATTTCCCCAACATTGAATGGGATTCGTGTAGTGTTGGAGGCGTAGATGGAGCAGAGTTTGTAAGGAGCATCCAGGAGAGTTTTTTAGAGCAGAATGTAAATAGTCCAACTTGGGAAGGGGCCATACTGGACCTGGTATTGGGGAATGATCCCGGCCAGGTGGTTGATGTTTCAGTCGGTGATTACTTTGGGAATAGCGATCACAATTCCGTAAGTTTTAGAATACTCATGGACAAGGACAAGAGGGGTACTAAATTGGGGAAAGGCAGAGTATAACAAAATTCGGCAGGAGCTAGGGAATGTGGATTGGGAGCAGCTGTTTAAGGGTAAATCCACATTTGAAATGTCGAAGTCTTTTAAGGAAAAGTTGATTAGAGTGCAGGACAGACATGTTCCTGTGAAAATGAAAGATAGAAATGGCAAGATTACGGAACCATGGATGACGGGTGAAATTGTGAGGCTAGCTAAGATGAAAAAGGAAGCATAGATAGGATCGAGGCAACTCAAAACTGTTGAAGCTTTGGAGGAACATCGGGCTAAAAGGGGTCATGAAATATCTTTGGCTAACAGGGTTAAGGAAAATCCCAAAGCCTTTTATTCGTATGTAAGGAGCAAGAGGGTAACTAGAGAAAGTATTGGCCCACTTAAAGACAAAAGAGGGAATTTATGCGTGGACTCAGAGGAAATGGGTGAGATTCTTAATGAGTACTTTGCATCGGTATTCACAAAGGAGAGGGACAAGACGGATGTTGAGGCTAAGGATGGATGTTTAAATACTCTAGGTCAAGTTGTCATACGGAAGGGGGAAGTTTTGGGTATTCTAAAAGACATTAAGGTGGACAAGTCCCCAGGACCGGATGGGATCTATCCCAGGTTACTGAGGGAAGCGAGGGTCGAAATAGCTGGGGCCTTAATAGATATCTTTGCAGCATCCTTGAGCACGGGTGAGGTCCCGGAGGACAGGGGAATTGCTAATGTTGTCCCTTTGTTTAAGAAGGGTAGCAGGGATAGCCCAGGGAATTATAGACCTGTGAGCTTGACGTCAGTGGTAGGCAAACTGTTGGAGAAGATACTGAGGGATCGGATCTATTCACATCTGGAAGAAAATAGACTTATCAGTGATAGGCAGCATGGTTTTGTGCAGGGAAGGTCATGTCTTACAAACCTAATAGAATTCTTTGAGGAAGTGACAAGGTTAATTGATGAGGGAAGGGCTGTAGATGTCGTATACATGGACTTTAGTAAGGCGTTTGATAAGGTTTCCCATGGCAGGTTGATGGAAAAAGTGAAGTCGTATGGGGTTCAGGGTGTACTAGCTAGATGGATAAAGAACTGGCTGGGCAACAGGAGACAGAGAGTAGTAGTGGAAGGGTGTTTCTCAAAATGGAGAACTGTGACCAGTGGTGTTCCACAGGGATCCATGCTGGGACCACTGTTGTTTGTGATCTACATAAATGACCTGGAGGAAGGTATAGATGGTCTGATTAGCAAGTTTGCAGATGATACTAAGATTGGTGGAGTTGCAGATAGCGAGGAGGACTGTCAGAGAATACAACAAAATATTGATAGATTGGAGAGTTGGGCAGAGAAATGGCAGATGGAGTTCAATCCAGGCAAATGCGAGGTGATGCATTTTGGAAGATCAAATTCAAGAGCGGACTATATGGTCAATGGAAGGGTCTTGGGGAAAATTGATGTACAGAGAGATCTGGGAGTTCAGATCCATTGTATCCTGAAGGTGGCAACGCAGTTTGAAAGAGTGGTCAAGAAGGCAGACAGCATGCTTGCCTTCATCGGACGGGGTATTGAGTACAAGAGTTGGCAGGTCATGTTATAGTTGTATAGGACTTTGGTTCGGCCACATTTGGAATACTGCGTGCAGTTCTGGTCGCCACATTACCAGAAGGATGTGGATGCTTTGGAGAGAGTGCAGAGGAGGTTCACCAGGATGTTGCCTGGTATGGAGGGTGCTAGCTATGAAGAAAGGTTGAGTAGTTTAGGATTGTTTTAGTTGAAAAGACGGAGGTTGAGGGGGGACCTGATTGAGGTCTACAAAATTATGACAGGTATGGACAGGGTGGATAGCAACAAGCTTTTCCCAAGAGTGGGGGTGTCAGTTACAAGGGGTCACGATTTCAAGATGAGAGGGGGAAAGTTTAAGGGAGATGTGCATGGAAAGTTTTTTACGCAGAGGGTGGTGGGTGCCTGGAACGCTTTACCAACGGAGGTTTTAGAGGCGGGCACAATAGCATCATTTAAGAGGCATCTAGACAGGTATATGAATGGGCGGGAACAGAGGGAAGTAGACCTTGGAAAATAGGAGACAGGTTTAGATAAAGGATCTGGATCGGCGCAGGCTGGGAGGGCCGAAGGGCCTGTTCCTGTGCTGTAATTTTCTTTGTTCTTTGTTCTTTGTTCTCCAGCGTGGGAGAAAAGCCCACGCCCCCATTCCAAGCCCCGCCCCCCGACCCAAAACACGGGAAGACAGGCACATGACCCAACAGGGCCGCGAACCCCACCCAAACCCGCAACCAGTGAAATAATAAAAATCCCAGCATGATATGATAAAACACCCAAGGAAACAGGTAACAGTCCCGAATAGCAGAAAAGGAAAAACAGAACAGCAAAAAAACATCGTCCAATAGAACCAAAAATAAAAGCGAAAGGATATCAAGGAGGACAAAGCTGTGTACAATGTTCCCCAGCCCCCAGTCTTCAGTTCAAGTCCAGTTTCTCTGCCTGGACAAAAGTCCAGGCCTCCTCCGGGGAGTCAAAGTAAAGTTGGCGGTCCTTGTAAGTGACCCACAGGCGTGCAGGCTGTAACTTGACCCCCTTCTTGTGGAGCACTGCCTTCACCCGGTTAAACCCAGCCCTTCTCTTCGCCACCTCCGCACTCCAGTCCTGGTAGATCCTCATCTCCGTATTCTCCCACTTGCTACTCCTCTCCCTCTTCGCCCAACGAAGCACACACTCACGGTCGACAAAGCGTTGAAATCGGACCAGCACCGCCCTGGGGCTCGTTCGGCCTGGGTTTCCGCAGCCACACCCAATGGGCACCCTCCAGCTCCAGGGGTCCCCGGAACGACCCCGCGCCCAACAGCGAGTTCAGCATCAGGACCACGTAGGCCCCCAAATCCGAACCTTCCAGCCCCTCCGGGAAGCCCAAAATCCGCAGATTCTTCCGGCGGGAGCGATTCTCCATCTCCTCCATCCTTGCCAACCTTGCCATCCGGGCCTTTACCTGCCATGTATCGATTGGGTCATTTCCCAATTGATATCTTACAAATCCCCCAATCTGAGGGTCTCTTCTCGATGGGTGGGGCGGTCTCTAGGGTCTTTTGTGATGGATACTTCTGGTGCCGTTTCGTCTGGGCGTCCACTCAAAGTATCCATTCAAACCCAAATGTTGCTATTGTGTGTGCCCAGATCTGGATTGCCTCATTACTATGCAAAGCGTTTTGCTATTTACACCTTTGGTTGAGATCTTTCACCTGGCCATAAACTAGTTTCGATACGTGCAGAATGCTAATTAGCCTTTGCAGACTGCTTGTCCTGGCTAAGACTGTTTTCTCCCTACAGTCTTAGCAGTTCTCCATTTTGTTAGCCCAGTGTCCATCTTAGGTGGCTACATTCCCTCCTTGTGATCCTCACAATAAAAAAATTGTGAAGGATCACCTATGCACGTTGCTTCAAGTGCTTCTGGGTGCCTTCTTTGTGTTCCCTGATCTCGGCAAGTTCCTGGGCGTCTATTCTGTCCTTGACTATGGGAAGAAAATTTTTTTACCTGACATCTCTACTTGGCGCTATGTCAAAGGGGACATGCATTACCAAAACCAGGAACCTCTACCTATCACAACTATCCTTATCTTACCTTAAACATTTTATTACAGTCTAAACCTTATTCATTCATACCACATTACATAACATTTTCTGACTCGGCAGTCGAGTCCAGGACAATATAATACATGGGTATCTTTTATTCACATAGTGCTTTATTCATCAAGGGGCAAGGGGGATTGATGAAACCGAAAAATAGGGGATCGAACTCCATAGACGGTTGAGGGGCAGGAACGGGAGGCTCTCCTTTTCCACTTCCTCAACCTGAGGGTCTGTACGATTATGCAGAGGATTGCAATCACTAGTAGTGATTCAATCACGTATGACATGGAGTACCATGTCATAAATTTTGTGCACCAGGTCTGAACTTCACTGATCAGAGCTGAGCACGGGGGAGTTGGTGTGAGGGAAACATTGACGGCGGTGGTTGTGGGGAAAACGTGCCTTGCTTCACACATAGAAATACAACATTTAACAGTAATAGGTAGGCTTCCATCATGGTCTTCTCTTCGTTCTCTTTCTCTTCCTCCTGTATGGTCGATCCTTGCTGTGAACCCTCTTTCGTCCTTCGAAAGCTATGGGATCAAGCACAGTATCTGTCAATACACAGTTTAATATCCGTACTTGTTAGTGTATCTGTCCTCTAATTCCAATTGACCCATTAAAATGACTGGCCAAGTCACACCCTGTGACTCCCCTCATTTTTTTTTTTCAAAAGCGAATTTTAGAAACAGAATACACCTAACAACTTTCCTCCTGCGAGCCGTCTCGCAGGCTTTGCTAATTTACCATCCGAATGTTCCTGGATGTAAATAGCATGTGGGATGGCGGCCTAAGGGCTACCTAACAAAAACTGAAAACAAATTTGAAAGAAAAGGTCGAATGGGTTGCGTATGGGCCGCTACGGGTACGATTTGAATGGGATCCCCGGGTAAGGCGTGCTGTGCCATACCCGAGCTTGGCTGACCAAAGTGGGTTCTCAGACAGGGCGGGTCCTCAGTCTCGTTTGTCCACTGCCTGAGTAACCTGGATTAAACGGGCAAGAATGTGTTTACCGTGGATTTGCAGCCTCTATTCACCGAATAGAGGGGCACCTAAAAAAACAAGGGAGGAGCCAGGATGCTCCAACATCTGAAAACAATGAACTGAAGTTCTCAGAGGTATCTGCGGACAAACTTAGTGTACGTGTAAGGCGATCACAAGCCTTACAGCTGAAAAGATTTCCAATCAAACCATTGGGTTGGGAACCGAAGTTCTCAAAGGTATCGGCGGACAAACTAATGCTTGCGAGGTGGTCACAATCTTTTCAGCTGAAAAGAAGGTGTCCAACCTCCAACTGTACCAATAACATTAAACAAACAAACATAAACTCACAAACAAACATACGTGCAGGTTCCATCAGAAAGGACATCGCTTCCCTCAAGCGGTTCCTATTTTACATCATCTGGACACCTCACTTTTTCTCTGCCTCTGTGAACAGGGTCACAAAGGGGTTGCCGTATCGGGATTCAGACACCGTGTCGTCCTGCTCTCCCGGATCCCACACCCTTGTGTGGATCAGGCATGAAATTTTTGAATTATGTGACCGGGGGTCACTTTCGTCGTTGCGGACAAGTCTGTACGAATTGTCCCTGTGCCAAAGTAGTGGGTCTAAAAGTGAATGGGTATTGTCGGGGTAGTCGGGGTCGGGTGGTGGGTCTGGGTTTTTAATGTAAGTGACTTCCATGGGGTCACTGGAGTCAGGGTCATAGTCGCTGCAGTGTGGGCTGTAGTGTGGTGTGCTGTGGCTGTCCTCAGAGTCAGTGTCTGTATCGCTGTCTCTGCTGCGGCAGCTTGTGGGTGTTTCGGGGCGTGGTCTGTCGTGGTCAGTGGGCGGAGTCGTGGGCGAGTCCGATGAAGAACTGGTCTGTGAGGGGGATGGTGGAAACGTGTCTCTAGTGGGCGGGGTGAGGTGTTCTGCTGCGTCTAGCAGGACATGGTGTGCATGGTTGGACTGTGTTCCATATGCCTTTAGCTGGTTAATATGGAACCACGCGGTCTTTCCTTTGGGATATTTTATCTTGTAAACTGAGGGGCTAATTTTATCCGAAATTGAATATGGGCCGGAATATTTTGGTGCCAAAAAACTGCTGGGGTTGTATACAGATAGCATTACCTGTTGCCCAACCTGGAATTCTGTGGGGTGAACGGTCTTATTAAAGCATGCTGTGCTTTGTCTACGCCGTTTCCCTAGCTGAACTGCGGCTGCGATCTGTGCAGACCTCACAGTCTCAACTAGCTCTTTAACTGCCTTTTCATGTGTGAGGGCCGTCACTTCGGGGCTAGTCATGTCCAGTCCTGAAAGGAATTCTGTACCTTTCATAGGGCGTCCGGTCATGAGTGTGTGTGGTGTGTATCCTGTGGAAGTTGAAACTGTATTTCTGATAAACATGAGTGCAAATGGGAGCACTGAATCCCATGTGGAGTTGTTCTCTTGAACCATTTTTCTAAGTGTGGATTTTAGGGTCCGATTCATGCGCTCTACAATCCCGCTGGACTGTGGGTGATACGCAATATGAAAGTTTTGTTTGATGCCGAATATGGTCAGGACGTTCTTCATGACACGTCCTGTGAAGTGAGATCCCTGGTCCGAATCAATACTTCTGGGTAAACCCCATCTCGTGAAGATGTGGTGGGTCAGGATTTTTGCAGCTGTCTTAGCTGTATTTGTTCTTGAGGGGAATGCCTCTACCCATTTGGTAAAGGTATCGATTACCACCAGAACGTATTTATAGCCATTCCTACAAGGGGGCAATGGTCCTATAAAGTTGATCTGGAGGTTTGTCCAGGGGCCATTAACTGGTCGAGTATGCCGAAGCTGTGCCTTTTTAGAATACCTCTCCGGGTTATTCTGGGCGCAAATAAGGCAATTCTCGATGTAGTGGGTTACATCTGTCCTTAGGTTAGGCCACCAACAGAGCTGCCTGAGGTGCCTCGTGGTCATGTCGATCCCTTGATGTCCATGCCCGTCATGGAACAAGGCAATCATTTGTGTCCTGTCCTGCTGCGGGACCACATAAAGCTGGTCCTTGATGATCACACCCTCATGTGTGGTCAGTGCGTGTCTAAATTTGTCAAACTGAGGCACAAAGTTGCCTTTAAAAATCTCCCTGAGATCCTCATCCTGCTTCTGTGCTTCAGCTAAATCCTTGATATCAGTCTGTGAGACTTGAACTGCGCTCACAGGGGCGCTAGCTGGTGCGCTAGCTGGGGGTGTCCACAAGTGTCCTCACCTGGAACCTGCCTTAGCCAGTGCGTCGGCTTTTACATTCCCAGGGGGGGATGACCTATGGTGGCTTCTAACTTTTATAATGCGGTTCTGTCCTTCGCTTTATCTAAAATGTGGCGGAGTAAAGGGGCTGATGGAAGGGGTTTCCCGTCTGCGGAGACAAAACCTCGTGTCCTCCACAGGGGTAGAAAATCTGTCAAACTGTTGCAGACATATAGACTGTCCGAATATATGTCCGCCGGGCTGGGGAAAGAATCGGGGTGGTCCACTATATAAGCTATGGCCGCGAGCTCTGCTGCCTGCGCGCCTAAGTGACCTGGCAATTTTAACGCTATTTCTTCAAGAGCACGACCCTGCGCGTCCTCGACATAGATGCCGCATCCCGTGATACGCTCACCTTCTAAAACCGTGGATGAACCGTCTACGTATATCCGTAGTGGTCCACACGTGTCTGTGTGTTGGGGGCTTTGTCTTGGGTTCCCTATCTTCCTGGGGGGTGTCTTCGCTATGAAGGGTCCTGTGTTGTGTAGGGGTGCTAGAATTTCACATTCATGGGGCTGTCCTGGGTATTGGAGGTTGTCGGCTAAAAATGTGTGTGTGCGGGTCCGTTTTACCGTAATGTCCCGTCCTTGTAAGAGTAGTGTCCACCTAGCTGCCCTAATCTGGCTAACTGAACCGTCCTTCAGTCGACCGTCTAGGAGTAACTGTGTGGGGGTGTGCTCGGTCAAAATGGTGATGGGGTTGAGTCCGGTAATGTAAGAAAAGTACTGAACTGCCCAGAAGACAGTAAGGAGGTGCCTCTCGCAGGCTGAAAATCCTTGTTCCACTGGGTCTAAAAGTCGGGAGGCATAAACCACTGGTCTTAGCTGCTTGTGCCGTTCCTGAAGTAACACGGCCGAGAGGGTCAGATCTGTGCTTGCTACCTCTATTGCATAGGGGGAAAGGTGGTCTGGGACTTGTAGCGCGGGTGCTGCGCTAAGGGCTCTCTTTAACTCCTCCACAGCCTCTGTATGCTGCGGAAGCCATTCCCAGGGGGCTCCTTTCTTAAGGAGGTCTGAGAGTGGGGCTGCCTTTGTCGCGAATCCGTCGATGTGGTTCCGACAATAACCAACCAGTCCTAAGAACGACTGGAGGGCTGAAACATTCTGGGGAAGGGGCAATTTGACAATCGAATCAATTCTTTTGAATTCGATCTCGCGTTTGCCGTGTGTGATGACTGTACCCAAATACATCACTTTGTTTTCCAAAATCTGGGCCTTTCTTGGGTTAACTTTACAGCCAATTGAGGTTAAAAGTTCCAGGAGTTCGGCCAGAAGCGTAATGTGCTCTGCCTTTGTGTCTGTCTGCAGTAGTAGGTCGTCTACATACTGTACCAGACATTCGGGGCGGGAAAATTTTTCTAAACCATTCGCCAGCTGTCGGTGGAAAATGGAGGGGGAATTGTGGAATCCTTGTGGAAGGCATGTCCACGTATACTGCTGTGTTTTGAAGGTGAAGGCAAATTTGTACTGGCACGCCTTTGCCAATGGGATTGACCAGAAGCCGTTGCTAATGTCCAATACCGTGAAATATTTGGAGTTGAGTCCCTGTTTGAGCATAGTCTCGGGACTTGTTGCTACCGTGGGGGCTACTGCTGGGGTTACTTTATTGAGCTCCCGATAATCAATGGTCAGACGCCATGATCCGTCGGGCTTTCTCACTGGCCAAATAGGGGCATTATTGGTCGAGGCTACTGTTCTAAGCACACCTTGCTCCAATAAGCTACCTATCACTTTCTCTATTTCTCCCTCTGCCTCTAGGGGAAATCTGTATTGTTTCTGTGGTCGGGGGTCGGGTCCGGTAACGTGAATTTGTCCAGTCATTCTGCCGCAGTCGTGCCGGTGACTGGCAAATGCTGTCCTATGTTTGTGTAATACTGCCTTTACTTGTCTGTCCGTGTTTAGTGCAGTCAGGTCAAATGAATAGTCTCCTACTGCGCTAATCCGGTTAGCATACACTCCTACTGTGAGAGTAGCGGGTGCTCTGTCTGATCTCGCCATTCGCCAGACACACTGGTTAACTGGGTCGAACGACAGGCTATGGGCATTCATAAAATCTATCCCCAGGATGTGTTCTGCTGTCCGGGGAAGATTTACTAGAACGACGGGGTGTTTGGTGGAAATGTTCCCTAGCTGGATTGCTACGGGTGCTGTAATGTGTCCCTGTTGCGAGTGTCCTGTGAAACCGCTAAGTGTGATGGTGGAGGTGGTCGGCCACGTGTCTGCCTGTGCCGTGGTGGTGGAATTAATCATGGTGCGGGACCCTCCTGTGTCCCAAAGTAACTCTATGGGCTTCCCTCTAACCTTAGCTGTGACTACCGGTCTTCCGGATTGATCCCAAAGAGTGTCACAGACCCAAGTGGGGGAGCCCGAACACCGTCAGTCCGTCCCGTCCACATTGGTCTGTCCTGACTGTATCCCTATACTATGGATTGGTTTGGCTTTATTCCTATTCAGAGTGCCTGTCTGCTGGCCTCTCTGTGATCTTTGGGGTGCATTGCATTCCTTAGCCCAATGTCCTAACTGGCCACAGTTGTAGCATTCCTGCGACTTCTGTGGAGGGCTGTTCTTTCCTTCATTTACCCACGCGGGGTTTTGGTGCGCTCTCACTGCCTGAATGTCCGCTGCAGCCTGAGCTTCTTCTGGGGATTTCACTTTGCCTCTGCCCTGAACTGATTACTCCCAAGCGCGGGACAATCTTTTCAGGACCCACTTCTCATTATGGGCCTCTTCTGAGGGGTCATAACTATTGCAAGCGCTCTGTTCTGCATCTGTGGCATGGGAAATTATGGTGCGCGTCCATTTAACCATATTTTCTCGGTTCAAATGGGCTCTATTTAAATCACCAAAAACTGCGTTAAAATGGATCCACAGCCTTCCTGCGAATGCTGTGGAGTGCTCGGTTTTCTTTTGTCGGCACTTGTTAAGTCCTTCAACTGGGTCACCTCGATTATACCCTATGGCATCTAAAATGGAGGTGTGCATTTCCTCTAGGGTGCCTCCGCCAACGTTCTGTGGGTCGGGGTGGGCTGCTACAACCGATTGGTCTAAGCTCAGAACCGTGAGTTTAACCTGCTCTCTTTCGTCCAGGCCGTACATGGTTGCCTGTTGCTTTACTTTTGCGAAAAATTGGTGGGGGTCTGCGGTGGGGAGAAACGGAGTGATCTTCTCACACGCGTCCCTGAGTTGGGTTACAGTTAAGGGGGTGGTGTAGGTGATATCGGGTGCGCCTTCTGTGGTCGCTTTCCTCTGGGTGGTGACTGGATTCATTGGTGCGGTAACTATCTGATCTGTGGGGGGTTGGGGTGCTTGTCTTTTCTGCTGCGCTGCTGGCGCACATGTTCCCTGAACATAACGCTTAATTCCTTCCAGTCTGGGGCATTCTCCTCATCTAACTGCGTTCCAAAGGTGCTTTGGAACCCATTTTGCACTGAAAGCAGCGATTGCAGCTCCGCAATCTGCTTCCTGCATTTTGCATGGTCTACTGTACTCTGTCTTTGTTCTGTGGTGGCAGCATGGAGTGCTCTTAAAGCTGCCTTTAGGTCAGAGCATTGCCTCTGCAAAGCCTCTACCTGCTTCTCTGATTCTTCTCTTATCAGGACGGCACGTTGCACGTCCTGATAGGCCTTTTCGTACTGGGTCTGGGAACAGCTGAGATGGGCTAGACAAGACTGATGTGCCCTCTTGGCATCATCCACCTCTCTACCTTTCTCTGCCAGCTTCCCTCTAAGATCCATATTTTCTTTCTCGATGTCCCTGACATCCACTTTACTCATTCGATTTCTCTCTTCTAATTCTGCCCGGAGCGTCTGAACGACCTCCTCTGTGCCTCGCAATTGTGCCAAACAGGACACGATTGCCATCGGCTTGCGTGCTTTACTAAGGGTTTTCTTATGAATTTGAGAGAGGTTCTCCCACCAAGTATGCCCTATACTTCCGGGACCTGTCTCCTCATTCATACAGAATTCTTTCCAAAGGGGCCATCCCTTTCCTTGCAGATACTTGCGGAGTTCCAGCTTCCACACGGGACACTGACCTACTCGGCTACTGCTGGTCGCTGCGACCACAAACCGTTCTGGATTCATGAGGCGTCCATTGCCTGCATGGCCATTTTCTCTGACTCACTTAAATTTGGAACAGGGGGTGTTGAGGTTATGTCTCACGAAACGGGTAAGGCTTACGCTATGTTCCGTTCACAAAACTGCCGAAAGTTTGTCGCAACAAAAATGCTTTCAGGTTTTCCTTACAACCCTGTTAGTACGCATGCACTAAACACACTTCCGAATTACGTTTATTCGTTTGAACACCTTGAATACTTGTGATTCCTTTCCTTTTTCTTTACCAGATTTCTAATTCAAATTTCAGGGTCCTCGACGGAGTGGGGGTGCCACTTGTAACCGCGTCCCTTCAGGATGTCGCCACTAAATGTTGCACGTTTTACTTGAGTGTATTACGCGTTTATTGGAGTGTATTAACACGCCTCCATTTAAAGGCTGTGTGCTTAACACTGTGTGTGTATTTTCAGCTCGGAGTCGCCAGGTGCCGTATTTAGACACCTCACAAGTATTTCAAGGTCAGGTTCAAAGTAATAAAACTATACACCGATCAGTAAGTTCAAACGATCAATATTTATTATACAAATATAATAAATACGCATGCATACGCTAAAGACTAATACTTATTTCTACTATTAAACGACTAAATACTTATCTAAGTAGGAACCAGCAAGGTCAGGGGACAAGACCTTTGTTCCTTTCTGGGCTGCACCTTCTGTTCGCTAATAGTCGAATAATGTATAGGCAATGCCGGGTTCACGTAGCGAGCGTCGTTTTGGCACTTACTGAACGATGGCTGGTGCTCAACGGCTGGTGATGGAAGACAGGATCTGGAGGCTGGAGTCGGAGTCGAAACAGCAAGCCGGAGCAACAACAGACAGCGAGGCCGGAGCAAAACAGACAGAACCATGTGCGGGGTCTACCTTTATAGGTCCCCCAATGTCCGTGCCTTTTCGGGGCGGGCCTTTACCTGCCATGTATCGATTGGGTCATTTCCCAATCGATATCTTACAAATCCCCCAATCTGAGGGTCTCTTCTCGATGTGTGGGGCGGTCTCTAGGGTCTTTTGTGATGGATACTTCTGGTGCCGTTTCGTCTGGGCGTCCACTCAAAGTATCCATTCAAACCCAAATGTTGCTATTGTGTGTGCCCAGATCTGGATTGCCTCATTACTATGCAAAGCGTTTTGCTATTTACACCTTTGGTTGAGATCTTTCACCTGGCCATAAACTAGTTTCGATACGTGCAGAATGCTAATTAGCCTTTGCAGACTGCTTGTCCTGGCTAAGACTGTTTTCTCCCTACAGTCTTAGCAGTTCTCCATTTTGTTAGCCCAGTGTCCATCTTAGGTGGCTACACCATTTCTTGTGAAGCGCCTCGTGCGACTCACCCTTCACCGCCAGGCCCAGGAGTTCATCCTCGTTCTCCGAAGCCTTCTGCTGCAGCTCCCGAATCTCCGCAGCCTGAGCCGTCTGAGTCGCCCCGAGCCTGTCTAGCGATGCCCTCAACGGCTCCAGGATCTCAGCTTTTAGTTCCTGGAAGGAGCGCAGCAGCAGCTCCTGCTGCTCCCTCGCCCACTGCTGCCACGCTGCCGGTTCCCCGCCCGCCGCCATCTTGTCCTTTCTGCCTCGCATCTTCCTCTGCTGCAAAGTTCATTTTCTGGTCGCTGCACTTCTAGTCCAGCCCATCCACCGGTCGCCAAGCACAGAGGCTGCATTCCCACCCGGGGAAAAGTCAAAACAGCGCCGTTGCGGGCCCTTAAAAGAGTCCGAAAGTCCAAAAATAGCGGGAGCCACCAATCGTGCGGCTTAGCACTGCATCGCCGCAACTGGAAGTCCCGCACTGCGCATGTGTGACGACACACAGAGCGTAACAACGTCATGACTTGACCGAACTGCGGCACCGCCCACTTAAAGAAACACTGCCCTGCAAGAGGCAGGCGATGTTTCAATTGCAGAAAGCCTGGACACTATGCAGCCTTGTGCCGGTCTGCACCACCAGTCAAGGGGCAGTGCTCCCAATTCCAACACTGGCACGTTCGTAGTGTACATCAAGGTTTCCAGGATTCTGATCCTGGCAGTACAATGGATCCAGAGGACGATTGCCTGGAGTCCCCCTACCATGTGGGCATCATTACCACACGTGAACATGCCTCACCGACATCACCACGGAGCCTGCCCATCCTCACTGTGGATTCTGCGGTGTGTGGTGATGCAAGTAAATCAATACTCTATCCCATCCAAGCTGGACACAGGTGCTTCTGCCAATTTCCTGTCACAGGCAGATTTGAACCGCATCAAGAAGCCACCCAAGCTCCTTCCAGCAGCCTGCCAGCTCCTGGACTATAACGGCAATGCCATCACCGCACTGGGATCCTGCCACCTGCTTGTCTCCAACAGGAGCATTCACGCAAGGCTAAGGTTTGAAATCGTTAAGCCAGATAGGGCCTCCCTATCATGCATGCAAGCAGCTAAACCTTGGTGTACACAATGACCTTCCCCAATGTGGATCTTCAAGCCAGCATTGACGACATCCTCGCTCAGTATCCGGATGTGTTTGACGGGATGCGTCTCTGCCATATCGGTACAAGATCCTGCTACGGCCTGATGCCACGCCTGTGGTCCACGCACCACGGCGGGTCCCGGCGCCTGAAGGCACAGCTAAAGGATCTTCAGCACCAGGGCGTCATTTCCAAAGTTACAGAACCGACTGACTGCGTCAGCTCGATCATAAATAAGCCTTTGGGGGAGCTGCGCATCTGCATTGAGCCCAAGGATCTCAAGCAGAATATAATGCGTGAACACTACCCCATCCCGAAGCGGGAGGAACTCACCAGTGAGATGGCGCACGCCCGGTTTTTCACAAAGTTAGATGCGTCACATGGATTCTGGCAAATCCAGCCGGATGAGTCCAGCAGAAGGCTCTGCACCTTCAACACACTGTTTGGCAGGTACTGCTATAACCGTATGCCGTTCGGCATTGTCTCGGCCTCGGAGATCTTCCATAGATTCATGGAGCAGATGATGAAGGGCATTGAAGGGGTTCGTGTGTATCTGGACGACGTTATCATTTGGTCCACGACCCCCGAAGAGCACATCTCTTGTCTCCAGCAGGTATTCAGCCGTGTCCATGCCAATAGCCTCAGGCTGAACAGGGCCAAGTGTTGCTTTGGCATGGCGACACTTAAGTTCTTAGGTGACCAGATATTTCAGCAGGGTGTGTGCCTGGACACAGACAGGGTCAAGGCCATCAAAGTCATGAAGACCCCTGAAGACAAGAAGGCGCTTCCTAGGCATGGTAAACTTTTCGTGCAAGTTTATCCCAAACCTGGCAGGTAGCTCATCAAGCAGAGTGGTTGGAGCTGAAAGCCAAGCTCACCACTGCACCTGTATTGGCATTTTTTGACCATGACAGGGAAACAAAAATCGCGACAGATGCAAGCCATGACGGCATCGGCACGGTGTTGCTCCAGCACGATGACACCTCACCCTGGGCAGCGGTTGCCTACGCATCACGGGCGATGACACCCACCGAGCAGCGGTACGCCCAAATTGAAAAGGAATGCCTGGGCCTTCTCACTGGAATTATAAAGTTCCACGATTATGTCTACGGCCTGCCGATGTTCACCGTCGAGACGAACCACAGGACTCTGGTCAACATTATCCACAAGGACCTGAACGACATGATGCCCCGGCTGCAGCGAATCCTCCTCAGACTCAGAAGGTACGACTTTGAACTCATGTACACGCCTGACAAGGAGCTCATTATTGCAGCTGCATTGTCCCGCTCCATAACCTTGTCTAGCGAACCGCCGTCATTGATCCAACAGATTGAATCACAGGTGCAGCTGTGGGCCAGCAACCTCCCGGCGTCGGATGAAAAGGTGATTCGCATTTGCGACAAGACAGCCAAAAACCCTCTTCTGCAGCGTGTCATGCACCACCACCTCGCCAATGGCTGTAAAAAAGGGCAGTGCCCTCAATTCTTCAATGTGAAGGATGACCTGACGGTGATTGATGGCATCCTCCTCAAGCTGGACCGCATTGTCATTCCACTCTGCCTCCAGAGCTTGGTGCTCCGGCAAATCCACGAGGGACATCTGGGTGTTGAGAAGTGCAGACGCAGAGCCAGGCAAGCTGTCTACTGGCCTGGGATTAGTCAGGACATCTATTGGTCCTCAACTGTCCGACCTGTCAACGCTTCCAGCCAGCACAGAGCAAGGAGACGCTTCAGCAGCAAAAAATCATGACCTCCCCATGGTCCAAGGTGGGCACGACCTCTTTCACGCCAATGGTTGTGATTATGTGTTCATCATTGATTATTTTTCCAACTACCCAGAAGTCATGAAGCTCTCCAACCTCACATCCAAGACCGTCATCAAGGCCTGTAAGGAGACGTTCTCCAGGCATAGTATTCCACCCACTGTCATGAGTGACAACGGTCCTTGCTTCAGCAGCCAAGAGTGGTCAAGATTTGGTATTTTATAGAATTTTATAGAATTTACAGTGCAGAAGGAGGCCAGTGCAGAAGGAGGAAATAAGGAAATAAGGGAGAGTATCAAATTGAAGGAAAAAGCATATAAAGTGGCAAAGATTGCTGGGAGATTAGAGGACTGGGAAATCTTTAGGGGGCAACAGAAAGCTACTAAAAAAGCTATAAAGAAGAGTAAGGTAGAGTATGAGAGTAAACTTGCTCAGAATATAAAAACAGACAGTAAAAGCTTTTACAAATATATAAGACAAAAAAAGAGTGGCTGAGGTAAATATTGGTCCTTTAGAGGATGAGAAGGGAGTTTTAATAATGGGAAATGAGGAAATGGCTGAGGAACTGAACAGGTTTTTTGGGTCAGTCTTCACAGTGGAAGACACAAATAACATGTCAGCGACTGATAGAAATGAGGCTATGACAGGTGAGGACCTTGAGAGGATTGTTATCACTAAGGAGGGAGTGATGGGCAAGCTAATGGGGCTAAAGGTAGACAAGTCTCCTGGCCCTGATGGAATGCATCCCAGAGTGCTAAAAGAGATGGCTAGGGAAATTGCAGATGCACTAGTGATAATTTACCGAAATTCACTAGACTCTGGGGTGGTCCCGGTGGATTGGAAATTAGCAAACGTGACGCCACTGTTTAAAAAAGGAGGTAGGCAGAAAGCAGGAAATTATAGGCCAGTGAGCTTAACTTCGGTAGTAGGGAAGATGCTGGAATCTATCATCAAGGATGAAATTGCGAGGCATCTGGACAGAAATGGTCCCATTGGGCAGACGCAGCATGGGTTCGTAAAGGGCAGGTCATGCCTAACTAATTTAGTGGAATTTTTTGAGGACATTACCAGTGCAGTAGGTAACGGGAAGCCGATGGATGTGGTATATCTGGATTTCCAGAAAGCCTTTGACAAGGTGCCACACAAAAGGTTGCTGCATAAGATAAAGATGCATGGCATTAAGGGTAAAGTAGTAGCATGGATAGAGGATTGGTTAATTAATAGAAAGCAAAGAGTTGGGATAAATGGGTGTTTCTCTGGTTGGCAATCAGTAGCTAGTGGTGTCCCTCAGGGATCATTGTTGGGCCCACAATTGTTCACAATTTACATAGATGATTTGGAGTTGGGGACCAAGGGCAATGTGTCCAAGTTTGCAGATGACACTAAGATGAGTGGTAAAGCGAAAAGTGCAGAGGATACTGGAAGTCTGCAGAGGGATTTGGATAGGTTAAGTGAATGGGCTAGGGTCTGGCAGATGGAATACAATGTTGACAAATGTGAGGTTATCCATTTTGGTAGGAATAACAGCAAACGGGATTATTATTTAAACGATAAAATATTAAAGCATGCCGCTGTTCAGAGAGACTTGGGTGTGCTAGTGCATGAGTCACAGAATGTTGGTTTACAAGTACAACAGGTGATTAAGAAGGCAAATGGAATTTTGTCCTTCATTGCTAGAGGGATGGAGTTTAAGACTAGGGAGGTTATGTTGCAATTGTATAAGGTGTTAGTGCGACCACACCTGGAGTATTGTGTTCAGTTTTGGTCTCCTTACTTGAGAAAGGACGTACTGGCGCTGGAGGGTGTTCAGAGGAGATTCACTAGGTTAATCCCAGAGCTGAAGGGGTTGGATTATGAGGAGAGGTTGAGTAGACTGGGACTGTACTCGTTGGAATTTAGAAGGATGAGGGGGGATCTTATAGAAACATTTAAAATTATGAAGGGAATAGATAGGATAGATGCAGGCAGGTTGTTTCCACTGGCGGGTGACAGCAGAACTAGGGGACATAGCCTCAAAATAAGGGGAAGTAGATTTAGGACTGAGTTTAGAAGGAACTTCTTCACCCAAAGGGTTGTGAATCTATGGAATTCCTTGCCCAGTGAAGCTCCTTCATTACATGTTTTTAAGGTAAAGATAGATAGTTTTTTGAAGAATAAAGGGATTAAGGGTTATGGTGTTCAGGCCGGAAAGTGGAGCTGAGTCCATAAAAGATCAGCCATGATCTAATTGAATGGCGGAGCAGGCCCGAGGGGCCAGATGGCCTACTCCTGCTCCTAGTTCTTATGTTCTTATGTTCATTCGGCCCATCGAGTCTGCACCGGCTCTTAGAAAGAGCACCCTACCCAAGGTCAACACCTCTACCCTATCCCCATAACCCAGTAACCCCACCCAACACTAAGGCAATTTTGGACACTATGGGCAACTTAGCATGACCAATCCACCTAACCTGCACATCTTTGTGACTGTGGGAGGAAACCGGAGCACCCAGAGGAAACCCACGCACACACGGGGAGGATGTGCAGACTCCGCACAGACAGTGACTCAAGTGAATCGAACGTGGGACCGTGGAGCTGTGAAGCAATTGCGCTATCCACAATGCTACTGGGCAGCACGGTAGCATTGTGGATAGCACAATGGCTTCACAGCTCCAGGGTCCCAGGTTCGATTCCGGCTTGGGTCACTGTCTGTGTGGAGTCTGCACATCCACCCTGTGTCTGTGTGGGTTTCCTCCGGGTGCTGCGGTTTCCTCCCACGGTCCAAAGATGTGCAGGTTAAGTGGATTGGCCATGATAAATTGCCTTTAGTGTCCAAAATTGCCCTTAGTGTTGGGTGGGGTTACTGGGTTATGGGGATAGGGTGGAGGCGTTGACCTTGGGTCGGGTGCTCTTTCCAAGAGCCGGTCCAGACTCGATGGGCTGAATGGCCTCCTTCTGCACTGTAAATTCTATGAAAAAAAAACATGTCCCTTGACCAACAGAAAACCTCATCCTAGGGCTCGTCCGGGATTTGAACCCTGGACCTCTCGCAAATTTCCACACCGATACACCCAAAGCGAGAAGCATACCCCTAGACCAACGAGACCTCATATTTGCCCATCATATCAGTTTAACCATGTCACTTCCAGCCCACACTACCCACAGTCCAATGGGAAGGTTGAGAATGGGGTGCACATAGTGAAGCAGCTCATCTGCAAGGCCGCGGATTCTGCTTCTGATGTCAACCTTGCGCTGCTTGAGTACAGGGCAACCACTCTGTGTACCGGCATGTCACTGGCTCAACTCCTTATGAACAGGGACCTGCGGACGACTCTTCCAGCCATACACTTGCCTGACGTGGATCACCTCCCAGTGCTGCAGAAGGTGCAGGAACTCGGGGACCGGCAATAGCAGGGCTATAATGCTCATGCCACCGATTTGCCAGTGCTATCCCCGGCGGATGCTGTTCGGATCAAGCTACCTGACGGAGGCTGGTCAGATACAGCTGTTGTTGTTCGACAGGCTGCTCCTAGATCATATGAAATGAAAATGAAAATCGTTTATTGTCTCGAGGCTTCAATGAAGTTACTGTGAAAAGCCCCTAGTCGCCACACTCTGGCGCCTGTTGGGGGAGGCTGGTACGAGAATTGAACCGTGCTGCTTGCCTGCCTTGGTCTGCTTTAAAAGCTAGCGATTTAGCCCAGTGTGCTAAACCAGCCCATGGCATGTTGTGCGTATGGCTGACGGCTCTGTTGTGCGGCAAAACAGACGGGCACTGCGAACAGTTGCCTGCCCGCAACCACATTCTTCTTTGTTTCCATCCGTTATTGTGCCACCTCCTGATACCTCGAACCACGGGGCCACCAGTCAGGCTTCAATCCTGCCTTTCAAGTCACCGTCGTCCCCACCACCACCACCTCTCCGGCGATCAACCAGGATCAGACGCATGTCCCAGAGACTGGACTTCTGAACATTTGTTTTGTTTGCTATGTTCTGTTTTCACACATTAGACACCTGTTTTCACACATTAGACACCTGTTTTCACATGTACATATGTTCCCATCTGTCATAGTATGTAAATAAGTTAGTTTTTCGGCCTACACATGTAAATACTTTCACATATGCTACAGTGATGAGACCATCAATTCACTAGGCACGTGCTTTGAGATATGAACAGTGGTTTTAATCTACTTACTACAGAGCCAGCCTGTTACACGTTGAACTCTGGATGAACTGGTCGGCTGGCTCTGGGCATTGATATTTATACAGCAGTCCTGGGGGAGGAGCCGTGGGCGGAGCCAAGGGTGGAGCCCTGTACAAACTCCTAAGCATTCCCAGAGCTACTCCCGCTAGTGGTCGGGCAACGCAACTGCGCTTACAATCGTACGGTCTCATATATATATCACAGTGTGAATTACAGAGTTACATTCACCACATTCACCCCTTACAAAAAAATCAAGTCACCGGGGGGTGGTTGTTCATAAATTGAGTCTGTCCGGTGGTCGAGGCGTCCGCTGCGATCTGCGGAGCAACGGGGTTGCAGCCTCTTGTGGTGGTTGGATGGGTGTTGTGGGTTGGGGTACGATGGCGGATTCCGGGGGCGATTCCGTCCGAGCTCCATACCCGTCTGGTTCGACTGGCGACTGGGGGCACTGGGGGTTAGCCGGTGCGGGTGCGCGAAACAAATGTAGTGAGCTAGTGGGCTCAGGAGCGCGAGGGGGCGGCTGGGTGGGGTGTAGAGTGAGGGGTACCTCTGCAGTGATAGTGGGGATGCTGGATCCTGCGGGTGCTAGGTCCCGGAGGGATACGGTGTCCTGACGGCCGTCAGGGAACTCTACGAAGGCGTACTGGGGGTTTGAGTGAAGCAGGCGCACCTTCTCTACAAGGGGGTCAGTTTTGTGCGTCCTCAGGAGTACAGGGCCCGGTGTCTTCAGCCATGCCGGGAGTGAGACCCCCGTGGTAGTGCCCCTGGAAAAGATAAAGAGCCTCTTGTGAGGGGTCTGGTTGGTCGCGGTGCATAAGAGTGACCTAATAGCGTGGAGCGCGTCTGGGAGGACAACCTGCCAATGGGAGACTTGGAGCTTTCTGGACTGGAGGGTCAGTAGGACGGTCTTCCAGACCGTCGCGTTCTCCCTCTCCACCTGCCCGTTCCCCCTGGGGTTGTAGCTGGTAGTCCTGCTCGAGGCAATGCCCTTGTCGAGCAGGTACTGACGCAGCTCGTCGCTCATGAAGGACGAACCCTGGTCGCTGTGCACGTTGCTGGGGAAACCAAACAGGGTGAAGATGCTATGCAGGGCCCTAATGACTATGTCGCGCTCTACGCTATTAGGTCCCTCTTATGCACAGCGACCAATCAGACCCCTCACGAGACTCTTCATTTTTTCCAGGGGCACTACCACGGGGTCTCACTTCCGGCATGGCTGAGGACACTAGGCCCGGTACTCCTGAGGAAGCACGTCAGGGCACACAAGACCGACCCCCTTGTTTTTTTTTTTTAATTTAGATTACCCAATTATTTTTTCCAATTAAGGGGCAATTTAGCGTGGCCAATCCACCTACTCTGCACATTTTTGGGTTGTGGGGGCGAAACCCACGCAGACACGGGGAGAATGTGCAAACTCCACACGGACAGTGACCCAGAGCCGGGATCGAACCTGGGACCTCAGCGCCGTGAGACAGTTGTGCTAACCACTAGGCCACCGTGCTGCCCTACCGACCCCCTTGTTGATCATGGTCATGGTCATGTCAGGGCACGGGATAGCAAATGGGAAACGGGAGAACTCATCTACGACATTTAGAAAGTAAACGTTCTTGTTAGTTGAGGGGAGTGGCCCTTTGAAATCAATCGCGAGGCGTTCAAAGTGCCTAGAAGCCTTGACCAGGTGGGCCCTGTCTGGTCTATAGAAGTGCGGTTTGCACTCCGCACAGATCGGGCAGTCCATGGTGACCGCATTTATCTCCTCGTTGGAGAAAGGCAGGTTTCGGGCTCTGATGTAGTGGGCGAGCCGGGTGACCCCCGGGTGGCAGAGGTCGTTGTGGATGACTTTCACTCGGTCAATCTGTGCACTGGCATATGTCCCGCGGGATAGGGCATCCGGAGGCTCGTTGAGCTTCCCGGGTCGATACTTAATATCTTAGCTATAGGTGGAGAGTTCGATCCTCCACCGAAGAATTTTATCATTTTTTACTTTGCCCTTTGCGAGTTATCAAACATAATGGCAACCGATCTTTGGTCGGTGATGAGGGTGAACCTCCTACCTGCGAGGTAGTGCCTCCAGTAACGAATAGCCTCCACAATGGCTTCTGCTTCTTTCTCGACTGCGGAGTGTCGGAGTTCTGAAGCGGAGAGGGTACGGGAGTGATGAGCCATCAATTGCACGAGAGATCAGTTGCTTTCCAAAAGTTAGGCTTTAATAAGCTAGAACTTAGCCCTGCGGTTATCAACAATAAAATGGACGACCGCCGGGTGTTTGACTATCTATACCTCGGCAAGTAGGCGTGGTTAATTCAGCCTCTCGACCAATCGGAGAGCTGTCACATGACTGGTCTCAACCAATCGGTCGAGAGGCACATGACTGACCAGGGCCAATGGTAAGCCGGTGTTATGCCCCAATGGCAGACAGCTATGCAAATCATATCACCACAGGGAGAAAAATGCGCCTGATTTAGTGTGGCTGCTAGAGCTACCTCTTAGGCGTCGCTCTCAACTTGGAATGGAGTGGATTCATCCACCGCCCGCATGGCCGCTTTGGCGATGTCCTCCTTGGTGCAGTTGAAGGCCTGGCGTGCCTCAGCTGACAGGGGAAATCGTGTGCCCTAAAAGAGTGGGCGGGCTTTGTCCGCATATTGAGGGACCCACTGGGCGTAGTAGGAGAAGAAGCCCAAGCACCGTTTGAGGGTCTTGGGGCAATGGGGAAGGGGGAATTCTAAGATTCTAAGCATAAGGTCCGGGTCTGGGCCCAGGACTCCGTTTTCCACGACATAGCCGAGGATGGCTAGTCTGTTTGTGCGGAAAACGCATTTCTCTTTGTTGTAGGTGATTTTTAATTTCTGTGCCATCTGGAAAAAACAGTGGAGGTTGGCGTCGTGGTCCTGCTGGTCATAGCCGCAGATGGTGACATTGTCCAAGTACGGAAACGTGGCCCGCAGCCCGTACTGGTCCACCATTCATAAGAACTAGGAGCAGGAGTAGGCCATCTGGCCCCTCGAGCCTGCTCCGCCATTCAATTAGATCATGGCTGATCTTTTGTGGACTCAGCTCCACTTTCCGGCCCGAACACCATAACCCTTAATCCCTTTATTCTTCAAAAAACTATCTATCTTTACCTTAAAAACATGTAATGAAGGAGCCTCAACTGCTTCACTGGGCAAGGAATTCCATAGATTCACAACCCTTTGGGTGAAGAAGTTCCTCCTAAACTCAGTCCTAAATCTACTTCCCCTTATTTTGAGGCTATGTCCCCTAGTTCTGCTGTCACCCGCCAGTGGAAACAACCTGCCCGCATCTATCCTATCTATTCCCTTCATAATTTTTAAATGTTTCTATAAGATCCCCCCTCATCCTTCTAAATTCCAACGAGTACAGTCCCAGTCTACTCAACCTCTCCTCATAATCCAACCCCTTCAGCTCTGGGATTAACCTAGTGAATCTCCTCTGCACACCCTCCAGCGCCAGTACGTCCTTTCTCAAGTAAGGAGACCAAAACTGAACACAATACTCCAGGTGTGGCCTCACTAACACCTTATACAATTGCAGCATAACCTCCCTAGTCTTAAACTCCATCCCTCTAGCAATGAAGGACAAAATTCCATTTGCCTTCTTAATCACCTGTTGTACTTGTAAACCAACATTCTGTGACTCATGCACTAGCACACCCAAGCCTCTCTGAACAGCGGCATGCTTTAATATTTTATCGTTTAACTAATAATCCCGTTTGCTGTTATTCCTACCAAAATGGATAACCTCACATTTGTCAATATTGTATTCCATCTGCCAGACCCTAGCCCATTCACTTAACCTATCCAAATCCCTCTGCAGACTTCCAGTATCCTCTGCACTTTTCGCTTTACCACTCATCTTAGTGTCATCTGCAAACTTGGACACATTGCCCTTGGTCCCCAACTCCAAATCATCTATGTAAATTGTGAACAATTGTGGGCCCAACATGGATCCCTGAGGGACACCACTAGCTACTGATTGCCAACCAGAGAAACACCCATTTATCCCAACTCTTTGCTTTCTATTAATTAACCAATCCTCTATCCATGCTACTACTTTACCCTTAATGCCATGCATCTTTATCTTATGCAGCAACCTTTTGTGTGGCACCTTGTCAAAGGCTTTCTGGAAATCCAGATATACCACATCCATCGGCTCCCCGTTATCTACTGCACTGGTAATGTCCTCAAAAAATTCCACTAAATTAGTTAGGCATGACCTGCCCTTTACGAACCCATGCTGCGTCTGCCCAATTGGACAATTTCTATCCAGATGCCTCGCAATTTCTTCCTTGATGATAGATTCCAGCATCTTCCCTACCACCGAAGTTAAGCTCACTGGCCTATAATTTCCTGCTTTCTGCCTACCTCCTTTTTTAAACAGTGGTGTCACGTTTGCTAATTTCCAATCCACCGGGACCACCCCAGAGTCTAGTGAATTTCGGTAAATTATCACTAGTGCATCTGCAATTTCCCTAGCCATCTCTTTTAGCACTCTGGGATGCATTCCATCAGGGCCATTCGGTCCATTGCTCGTTGGAACACCGAGACCCCATTAGTGACGCCGAAGGGGACCCGGAGGAAATGGAAGAGGCGGCCATCGGCCTCGAATGCCGTGTAGTGGCGGTCCTCCGGGCGGATTGGGAGCTGGTGGCATGCAGACTTCAGATCCACCGTGGAAAAGAGCCGATACTGGGCGATCTGATTTACCCTGTCTGCAATCCTGGGGAGGGGATACGCGTCGAGGAGCGTAAATCTATTTATGGTCTGACTATAGTCGACAACCATGCGGATTTTCCCCTGGTCTTAACGACCACCACCTGAGCTCTCCAGGTACTATTGCTGGCCTCTATAATCCCCTCACTGAGAAGCCTTCGGACCTCTGATCTGATAAATACCCTATCCTTCAGGCTGTATCGCCTGCTACGAGTGGCTATGGGTTTACAGTCCTTTGTGAGATTGGCGAAGAGAGGAGGGGGGAGATTCGCAGTGTAGTGAGGCTGCAGATAGTGAGTGGGGGCAGGGGCCCGCCGAAGCTGAGGGTGAGGCTCTTAAGATTACACTGAAAATCTAGGTCTAATAAGAGTGGCGCGCAGAGGTTGGGCAAAACGTAGAGTTGGAATTTTGAGTAGCTAGCACCTCGGATTGTGAGTGTCGCGGCGGTGTGCCCCTGGATCTGGACAGAATGGGAGCTGGAAGCGAGCGAGATAGTTTGCCGCACAGGGAAAACGGGGAGCGAACAGTGTCTTACCAGGTCTGTGTGTATGAAGCTCTCGGTGCTCCTGGAGCCGAAAAGGCATAGCGTGTTGAACCCGTTGATTTGGACCTCTGCCATCGAATTTCGCAGGTGCTTCGGGCGTAATTGATCCAGGGTGAATGCGCCGAGTTGCGGGCCGCGTGACGAGCGCCTGGGGAGGTCGTACTCTTCCGTTGAGTTGTCCGAGTGTGGAGATGCAGGCCGGACCCGTGGATCGTACGTGGCGGGCGGCGAGGAAGATGGCGTCCAAGATGGCGGCCCCCATGAGTCGCACGTGGCCGGCCGCGTGGTGGAGGTTTGCCAAGATGGCTTCCCCCATAGATCGCACGTGGCGGGAGGGGGCGGGGTCGGGGCATAGGCCGCAGCGTTTTGGGCCCCGCGGGTGTGGGGAGCAATTACTTCGTGCCGCTGGTGAGTTGGAAGCTGGGGCCCTTTTTGCGAGGCACACTCTCGCGTAGTGGCCTTTTCGCCCGCAGCTGCTGCAGGTCGCGTTGCGGGCCGGGCAGTGCTGCCGCAGGTGCTGGTTCTGGCCGCAGAAATGGCAGGCTGGAGCAGCATAGTGGCTAGCTGGGGCAGCATGGTGGCTGGGCGGCCGCGTGGCACAGGCCTGGGGGAGTCGCTGGTCGGGGGCCCATGATTGGGTCGCGGAGTCCGCGGGGAACGAGGTGAGGCTGCGGAAGGAGACCTGCATCGCGGTAGCAATTTCCGCAGTTGTTTCTAAGTCTTGGGCCTCTTTTCCAGCAGTAGTTGGCGCACATAATTAGACCTGAGGCCCGCTACAAAAACATCGCGTACAGCAAGTTCTCTATGTTCAGCCGCGGTAACCGCTTGATAGTTACAGTCATTCGATAGATTATTGAGCTCTCTTAAAAATTTGGCGAGTGATTCTGTAGGCCGCTGGCGGCGAGTCGTGAACACATGGCATGCGTAAAATTCGTTAATGGGCCTTACATACATCTTATCGAGTATCGCTAGCCCTGCAGTATATGAACCGGCCGAGTTTAGTTGCGTAGAGATTCTGTGGCTCACCCTCGCGTGCAGTAGACTTAACTTCTGGTCCTCTGTTGTTTCGGCTGTGCTCGCTTTGCCAGGTAGGCCTTAAAGTACCGCAGCCAGTGGGAGAAGATTTCTTTTGCCTCTGCATCCTGTGGGTCGGGTTCCAGGCGTCCAGGCTTGAGGGCTGATTCCATGATCGATCCTGACTGTTCTTAAGTAGATTAAATTGATGGAACCATCAATTCACTAGACACGTGCTTTAAGATATGAACAGTAGTTTTAATCTACTTACCACAGAGACAGCCTGTTACCCGTTGAACTCTCGATGAACTGCAGGCTGGCTCTGGACAAGGGTATTTATACAGTAGTCCAGGGGAGGAGTTGTGGGCGGAGCCAAGGGTGGAGCCCTGTACAAACTCCTGAGCATTCCCAGAGCTACTCCCCCTAGTGGTCCGATAACGCTACTGCGCTTACAATGATATTGGTAAATATAGCGTGAATTACTAAGTTACATTCACCACAGTCGGTGATGAGGGTGAACCTCCTACCTGCGAGGTAGTGCCTCCAGTGACGAATAGCCTCCACAATGGCTTGTGCTTCTTTTTCTGCCGAGTGTCGGAGTTCCGAAACAGAGAGGATACGGGAGAAGAATGCGACTGGTCTCCCTGCCTGATTTAAAGTGGCTGCAAGAGCTACCTCTGAGGCATCGCTCTCAACCTGAAAGGGGGTGGATTCATCCACCGCCCGCATGCCTGATTTGGCGATGTCCTCCTTAATGCAGTTGAAGGCCTCGCGCACCTCAGCTGACAGGGGAAATAGTGCGGCCTTAAAGAGTGGGCGGGCTTTGTCCGCATATTGAGGGACCAGCTGGGCGTAATACGAAAAGAATCCCAAGCACCGTTTGAGGGCCTTGGGGCAATGAGGGAGAGGGAGTTCTAAGAGGGGGATACGGTCCGGGTCGGGACCCAGGACTCCGTTTTCCACGACGTAGCCGAGGATGGCTAGTCTGGTCGTGCAGAAAAACGCATTTCTCCTTGTTATAGGTGAGGTTTAGTTTCTGAGCCGTCTGGAGAAAACGGTAGAGGTTGGCGTCGTGGTCCTGCTGGTCATAGCCGCAGATGGTAACATTATCCAGTACGGGAACGTGGCCCGCAGCCCGTACTGGTCCACCATTCGGTCCATTGCTCGTTGGAACACCGAAACCCCATTAGTGACGCCGAAGGGAACCCGGAGGAAATGGAAGAGACGGCCATCGGCCTCGAATGCCGTGTAGTGGCAGTCCTCCGGGTGGATTGGGAGCTGGTGGTATGCAGACTTCAGATCCACCGTGGAAAAGAGCCGATACTGGGTGATCTGATTTACCATGTCTGCAATCCTGGGGAGGGGGTACGCGTCGAGGAGCGTAAACCTATTAATGGTCTGACTATAGTCTACGACCATGCGGAATTTCCCCCCGGTCTTGACGACCACCACCTGAGCTCTCCAGGGGCTGTTGCTGGCCTCTATGATCCCCTCACTGAGAAGCCTTCGGACCTCTGATCTGATGAACACCCTATCCTGCAGGCTGTACCGCCTGCTTCGAGTGGCTACGGGTTTACAGTCCTGGGTGAGATTGGCAAAGAGAGGAGGGGGGGAGATTCACAGCGTGGCTAGGTTGCAGATAGTGAGTGGGGGTAGGGGCCCACCGAAACTGAGGGTGAGACTCTTGAGGTTACACTGAAAATCTAGGCCCAATAAGAGTGGGGCGCAGAGTTCGGGCAGGACGTAGAGCTGGAATTTGGCATAGCTAGTGCCTTGGATTGTGAACGTCGCGGCGGTGCGCCCTTGGATCTGAACAGAGTGGGAGCCCGAAGCGAGGGAGATAGTTTGCTGCGTGGGGAAAACGGGGAGCAAACAGCGTCTTACCAGATCTGGGTGTACAAAGCTCCCGGAGATGAAAAGGCATGGCGTGCTGTACCCGTTAATTTGGACCATCGCCATCGAGTTTCGCAGATGTGTCGGGCGCGATTGGTCCAGAGTGACTGCGCTGAGCTGCGGGTAGTCGGCGGCTCGATCAGATGTGCTGGAGTGGCCCCGTGATGACTGCCCTCTGAGTTCGTAGTCGTCGAGGTGAGTTTCAGAGTTTGAAGGGGATGGATCCCAAGGTGCCTGCCCCCATGAGTCGCACATGGCCGGCCGCATGGAGGAGGATTGCCAAGATGGCCGCCCCCATGAGTCACACATGTCGGGTGGGGGCGGAGTCGGCATCCAACTGCAGCATTTCGGGGCCTGCGGGCCTGTGAATTCAGGGAACGAGTGCTTTGAGCCGTGGGAGGGTTAGAGGCTGGGGTGGAACGAGTGCTTTGAGCCGTGGGAGGGTTAGAGGCTGGGGCTTTCTTCGCCAGACACACTCTGGCATAGTGTCCTTTTCGCTCGCAGCTGCTGGTCTCGTTGCGGGCCGGGCAGTGCTGCTGCGAGTGCTGATTCTGGCCGCAAAAGTGGTAGGCTGGGGCAGCATTGTGGCTGGGCGGCCGCACGGCGCAGGCCTGGGGAGTCGCTGGTCGGGGGCCCATGACGGGGTCGCTGGGAATGAGGCGAGGCTGCGGATGGAGACCTCCATAGTGGTAGCAAGTTCAATACAGTAGTCGCTTCAAGATTTAGGGCCCCCTTTTCCAGCAGTCGCTGGCGCACATAATTTGACCTAAGGCCCGCAACAAAGGCATCGAGTACAGCAAGTTCTCTATGTTCTGCCGTGGTAACCGCCTGGTAATTACAGTCACTAGGTAAAGTTTTAATCTCTCTCAGGGATTCTGCGAGCGATTCCGTAGGCCGCTGGCGGCGAGTAGTGAACACGTGTCGTGCATAGACTTCATTATCAGGCCTCACATACATTTTGTCGAGTAGCGCTAGGGCTTCAGTATACGAACCGGCACAGTTTAGTTGAGTAGAGATTCTGTGGCTCACCCTCGCGTGCAGTAGGCTCAGTTTCTGCTCCTCCGTTGTTTTGGCTGTGCTTGCTTCCGCCAGGTAGGCTTTAAAACACCGGAACCAATGAGAAAAAATGTCTTTTGTCTCTGCATCCTGTGGGTCGAGTTCCAGTCGCTCAGGCTTGAGGGCTGATTCCATGATTGATCCTGACTGTTTCTTAAGTAGATTAAATTGATGAGACCATCAATTCACTAGACACATGCTTTAAGATATGAACAGTGGTTTTAATCTACTTACTACAGAGCCAGCCTGTTACACATTGAACTCTCGATGAACTGGTCGGCTGGCTCTGGGCATCGATATTTATACAGCAGTCCAGGGGGAGGAGCTGTGGGCGGATGCAAGGGTGTACAAACTCCTAAGCATTCCCAGAGCTACTCCCCCTAGTGGTCGGGCAACGCAACTGTGCTTACAATCGTACGGTCTCATATATATATATCTCACAGTGTGAATTACAGAGATCCAGCAGAGGGCAGCAGAGCAGAGCTACTGATCAGCTGTTCTGGGGAAATTTGCATACGTGCAGTGCGGTCAGCCTAAGTTGAAGGTGGTTTGTGAAGGGACTGCTGTCAAGTGACAGTTAAACCCGAAACACTTCGTGAGTGTTTCCCACCCTACCTCCTCCTCTAACCAACCCCCCCACCCCACGGTGGTTGGGAAGCGGGAGCAGGGGCCTGTCGTGAAGGTGAGTGAGTGCCTTTAAATTTGCTTACCTTTCAGCGGGAGCAGGGTTTGAGGTAATATCAGGTAAGCTCTTCCTTTCTTTTTCTTTTTCTTGTTTTTTTTTTAAATCTACAGGTGATGTCAGGGAAGGCAGTACAATGCTCCTCCTGCAGAATGTTTGAGGTGAGGGACGCCGTCAGTGTCCCTGCTGATTTCATCTGTGGGAAGTGCACCCAACTCCAGCTCCTCAAAAAACGTGTTAGGGACCTGGAGCTTGAGCTGGATGAACTTCGGATCATTCGGGAGGCAGAGGGGGTCATAGATAGGAGCTTCAGGGAAGTAGTTACACCAAAGACTGGAGATAGATGGGTAACTGTAAGAGGGACTGGGAAGAAGCAGTCAGTGCAGGGACCCCCTGCGGTCGTTCCCCTGAGTAACAAGTATACCGTTTTGGATACTTGTGGGGGGGACGACTTACCAGGGGTAAGCCATGGGGTACGGGCCTCTGGCACGGAGTCTGTCCCTGTTGCTCAGAAAGGAAGGGGGGCAAGGAGTAGAACATTAGTAATTGGGGACTCAATAGTCAGGGGCACAGATAGGAGATTTTGTGGGAGCGAGAGAGACTCACGTTTGGTATGTTGCCTCCCAGGTGCAAGGGTACGTGATGTCTCGGATCGTGTTTTCCGGGTCCTTAAGGGGGAGGGGGAGCAGCCCCAAGTCATAGTCCACATTGGCACTAACGACATAGGGAGGAAAGGGGACAAGAATGTCAGGCAGGCCTTTAGGGAGCTAGGATGGAAGCTCAGAGCGAGAACAAACAGAGTTGTTATCTCTGGGTTCTTGCCCGTGCCACGTGATAGTGAGATGAGGAATAGGGAGAGAGAGCAATTAAACACGTGGCTACAGGGATGGTGCAGGCGGGAGGGATTCAGATTTCTGGATAACTGGGGCTCTTTCTGGGGAAGGTGGGACCTCAATAGACAGGATGGTCTACATCTGAACCTGAGGGGCACCAATATCCTGGGGGGGAGATTTGTTAGTGCTCTTTGGGGGGGTTTAAACTAATTCAGCAGGGGCATGGGAACCTGGATTGTAGTTTTAGGGTACGGGAGATTGAGAGTATAGAGGTCAGGAGCACAGATTTGACTTCGCAGGAGGGTGCCAGTGTTCAGGTAGGTGGTGTGAAGTGTGTCTACTTCAATGCCAGGAGTATACGAAATAAGGTAGGGGAACTGGCAGCATGGGTTGGTACCTGGGACTTCGATGTTGTGGCCATTTCAGAGACATGGATAGAGCAGGGACAGGAATGGTTGTTGCAGGTTCCGGGGTTTAGGTGTTTTAGTAAGCTCAGAGAAGGGGGCAAAAGAGGGGGAGGTGTGGAAAGGATGGCAAAGATGATTCTGGAAAAGAGCGAAAGTAACAGGGTAGCTGTTTTGGGAGACTTTAACTTTCCAAATATTGACTGGAAAAGATATAGTTCGAGTACATTAGATGGGTCATTCTTTGTACAATGTGTGCAAGAGGGTTTCCTGACACAATATGTTGACAGGCCAACAAGAGGCGAGGCCACATTGGATTTGGTTTTGGGTAATGAACCAGGCCAGGTGTTACATCTGGAGGTAGGTGAGCACTTTGGAAAAGGTGACCACAATTCGGTGACCTTTACGTTAGTGATGAAAAGGGATAAGTATACCCCGCAGGGCAAGAGTTATAGCTGGGGGAAGGGCAATTATGATGCCATTAGACATGACTTAGGATGTGTAGGTTGGAGAAGTAGGCTGCAAGGGTTCGGCACACTGGATATGTGGAGCTTGCTCAAGGAACAGCTATTGCATGTTCTTGATAAGTACGTACCAGTCAGGCAGGGAGGAAGGGGTCGAGCGAGGGAACCGTGGTTTACCAAAGAAGTGGAATCTCTTGTTAAGAGGAAGAAGGAGGCCTATGTGAAGATGAGGCGTGAAGTTTCAGTTGGGGTGCTTGATAGTTACAAGGAAGCGAGGAAGGATCTAAAGAGAGAGCTGAGACGAGCAAGGAGGGGACATGAGAACTATTTGGCAGGTAGGATCAAGGAAAACCCAAAATCTTTCTATAGGTATGTCAGGAATAAAAGAATGACTAGGGTAAGAGTAGGGCCAGTCAAGGACAGTGGTGGGAAGTTGTGTGTGGAGGCTGAGGAGATAAGTGAGATACTAAATGAATACTTTTCGTCAGTATTCACTCAAGAAAAAGATAATATTGTGGAGGAGAATGCTGAGACCCAGGCTATTAGAATAGATGGCATTGAGGTGCGTAGGGAAGAAGTGTTGGCAATTCTGGACAAGGTGAAAATAGATAAGTCCCCGGGGCCTGATGGGATTTATCCTAGGATTCTCTGGGAAGCCAGGGAAGAGATTGCTGAGCCTTTGGCTTTGATTTTTAGGTCATCACTGGCTACAGGAATAGTGCCAGAGGACTGGAGGATAGCAAATGTGGTCCCTTTGTTTAAGAAGGGGAGTAGAGATAACCCCGGTAACTATAGGCCGGTGAGCCTAACGTCTGTGGTGGGTAAAGTCTTGGAGAGGATTATAAAAGATAGAACATAGAACATAGAACGATACAGCGCAGTACAGGCCCTTCGGCCCTCGATGTTGCACCGACATGGAAAACTACACTATGCCCTTATCATCCATATGCTTATCCAATAAATTTTTAAATGCCCTCAATGTTGGCGTGTTCACTACTGCTGCAGGTAGGGCATTCCACGGCCTCACCACTCTTTGCGTAAAAAACCCACCTCTGACCTCTGTCCTATATCTATTACCCCTCAATTTAAGGCTATGTCCCCTCGTGCTAGCCACCTCCATCCGCGGGAGAAGGCTCTCGCTGTCCACCCTATCTAACCCTCTGATCATTTTGTATGCCTCTATTAAGTCACCTCTTAACCTTCTTCTCTCTAACGAAAACAACCTCAAGTCCATCAGCCTTTCCTCATAAGATTTTCCCTCCATACCAGGCAACATCCTGTTAAATCTCCTCTGCACCCGTTCCAAAGATTCCACGTCCTTCCTATAATGAGGCGACCAGAACTGTACGCAATACCTGTTCAGTCACCTTCTCAAAGAACTCGATAAGGTTTGTGAGGCATGACCTACCCTTCACAAAACCATGCTGACTATCCCTAATCATATTATTCCTATCTAGATGATTATAAATCATATCTGAGCTTTACTCGTTCCCCTGAGTAACAAGTATACCGTTTTGGATACTGGATACGTGGCTACAGGGATGGTGCAGGCGGGAGGGATTCAGATTTCAGGATAACTGGGGCTCTTTCTGGGGAAGGTGGGACCTCTATAGACAGGATGGTCTACATCTGAACCTGAGGGGCACCAATATCCTGGGGGGGAGATTTGTTAGTGCTCTTTGGGGGGGTTTAAACTAATTCAGCAGGGGTATGGGAACATGGATTGTAGTTTTGGGGTACGGGAGATTGAGAGTATAGAGGTCAGGAGCACAGATTTGACTTCGCAGGAGGGTGCCAGTGTTCAGGTAGGTGGTTTGAAGTGTGTCTACTTCAATGCCAGGAGTATACGAAATAAGGTAGGGGAACTGGCAGCATGGGTTGGTACCTGGGACTTCGATGTTGTGGCCATTTCAGAGACATGGATAGAGCAGGGACAGGAATGGTTGTTGCAGGTTCCGGGATTTAGGTGTTTTAGTAAGCTCAGAGAAGGGGGCAAAAGAGGGGGAGGTGTGGCGCTGCTAGTCAAGGACAGTATTACGGTGGCGGAAAGGATGCTAGATGGGGACTCTTCTTCTGAGGTAGTATGGGCTGAGGTTAGAAACAGGAAAGGAGAGGTCACCCTGTTGGGAGTTTCCTATAGGCCACCTAATAGTTCTAGGGATGTAGAGGAAAGGATGGCGAAGATGATTCTGGAAAAGAGCGAAAGTAACAGGGTAGTTGTTATGGGAGACTTTAACTTTCCAAATATTGACTGGAAAAGATATAGTTCGAGTACATTAGATGGGTCATTCTTTGTACAATGTGTGCAGGAGGGTTTCCTGACACAAAATGTTGACAGGCCAACAAGAGGCGAGGCCACATTGGATTTGGTTTTGGGTAATGAACCAGGCCAGGTGTTAGATCTGGAAGTAGGTGAGCACTTTGGAAACAGTGACCACAATTCGGTGACCTTTACGTTAGTGATGGAAAGGGATAAGTATACCCCGCAGGGCAAGAGTTATAGCTGGGGGAAGGGCAATTATGATGCCATTAGACATGACTTAGGATGTGTTGGTTGGAGAAGTAGGCTGCAAGGGTTGGGCACACTGGATATGTGGAGCTTGTTCAAGGAACAGCTATTGCATGTTCTTGATAAGTACGTACCAGTCAGGCAGGGAGGAAGGGGTTGAGCGAGGGAACCGTGGTTTACCAAAGAAGTGGAATCTCTTGTTAAGAGGAAGAAGGAGGCCTATGTGAAGATGAGGCGTGAAGTTTCAGTTGGGGCGCTTGATAGTTACAAGGAAGCGAGGAAGGATCTAAAGAGAGAGCTGAGACGAGCAAGGAGGGGACATGAGAAGTCTTTGGCAGGTAGGATCAAGGAAAACCCAAAAGCTTTCTATAGGTATGTCAGGAATAAAAGAATGACTAGGGTAAGAGTAGGGCCAGTCAAGGACAGTGGTGGAAAGTTGTGTGTGGAGGCTGAGGAGATAAGCGAGATACTAAATGAATACTTTTCGTCAGTATTCACTCAAGAAAAAGATAATATTGTGGAGGAGAATGTTGAGACCCAGGTTATTAGAATAGATGGCATTGAGGTGCGTAGGGAAGAAGTGTTGGCAATTCTGGACAAGGTGAAAATAGATAAGTCCCCGGGGCCGGATGGGATTTATCCTAGGATTCTCTGGGAAGCCAGGGAAGAGATTGCTGAGCCTTTGGCTTTGATTTTTAGGTCATCATTGGCTACAGGAATAGTGCCAGAGGACTGGAGGATAGCAAATGTGGTCCCTTTGTTCAAGAAGGGGAGTAGAGATAACCCCTGTAACTATAGGCCGGTGAGCCTAACGTCTGTGGTGGGTAAAGTCTTGGAGAGGATTATAAAAGATACGATTTATAATCATCTAGATAGGAATAATATGATTAGGGACAGTCAGCATGGTTTTGTGAAGGGTAGGTCATGCCTCACAAACCTTATCAAATTCTTTGAGAAGGTGACTGAACAGGTAGACGAGGGTAGAGCGTTTGATGTGGTGTATATGGATTTCAGTAAAGCGTTTGATAAGGTTCCCCACGGTCGGCTATTGCAGAAAATATGGAGGCTGGGGATTGAGGGTGATTTAGAGATGTGGATCAGAAATTGGCTAATTGCAAGAAGACAGAGAGTGGTAGTTGATGGGAAATGTTCAGAATGGAGTTCAGTTACGAGTGGCGTACCACAAGGATCTGTTCTGGGGCCGTTGCTGTTTGTCATTTTTATAAATGACCTAGAGGAGGGCGCAGAAGGATGGGTGTGTAAATTTGCAGACGACACTAAAGTCGGTGGAGTTGTAGACAGTGCGGAAGGATGTTGCAGGTTACAGAGGGACATAGATAAGCTGCAGAGCTGGGCTGAGAGGTGGCAAATGGAGTTTAATGTGGAGAAGTGTGAGGTGATTCACTTTGGAAAGAATAACAGAAATGCGGAATATTTGGCTAATGGTAAAATTCTTGGTAGTGTGGATGAGCAGAGGGATCTCGGTGTCCATGTACATAGATCCATGAAAGTTGCCACCCAGGTTGATAGGGTTGTGAAGAAGGCCTATGGTGTGTTGGCCTTTATTGGTAGAGGGATTGAGTTCCGGAGCCATGAGGTCATGTTGCAGTTGTAGAAAACTCTAGTACGGCCGCATTTGGAGTATTGCGTACAGTTCTGGTCGCCTCATTATAGGAAGGACGTGGAAGCTTTGGAACGGGTGCAGAGGAGATTTAACAGGATGTTGCCTGGTATGGAGGGAAAATCTTATGAGGAAAGGCTGATGGACTTGAGGTTGTTTTCGTTAGAGAGAAGAAGGTTAAGAGGTGACTTAATAGAGGCATACAAAATGATCAGAGGGTTAGATAGGGTGGACAGTGAGAGCCTTCTCCCGCGGATGGAGGTGGCTAGCACGAGGGGACATAGCCTTAAATTGAGGGGTAATAGATATAGGACAGAGGTCAGAGGTGGGTTTTTTACGCAAAGAGTGGTGAGGCCGTGGAATGCCCTACCTGCAACAGTAGTGAACTCGCCAACATTGCGGGCATTAAAAAATTTATTGGATAAGCATATAGATGATAAGGGCATAGTGTAGGTTAGATGGCCTTTAGTTTTTTTCCATGTCGGTGCAACATCGAGGGCCGAAGGGCCTGTACTGCGCTGTATCGTTCTATGTTCTATGTTCTATGTTACATTCACCACATACAGAAAAACATTTCAAAAGGGGAGATGTCATGATATGCAGACCTGCACATAATTTCATAGAATTTACAGTGGAGAAGGGGGCCATTTGGCACATTGAGTCTGCACCGGCTCTTTGAAAGAGCACCCTACCAAGCCCACACCTCCACCCTATCCCCATACCCCAGTAACCCCACCCAACACTAAGGGCAATTTTGGACATTAAGGGCAGTTTAGCATGGCCACTCCACCTAACCTGCACATCTTTGGACTGTGGGAGGAAACCAGAGCACCTGGAGTAAACCCACGCACACACGGGGAGAACGAGCAGACTCCACAGAGACAGTGACCCAAGCCGGGAATCGAACCTGGGACCCTGGAGCTGTGAAGCAATTGTGCTAACCACTATGCTACCGTGCTGCCCTTAATGAGATACAGACAGGCAACTAATGAACACAGAGAACAGGACATAATCAATTAGCAGGCAGAACACTTTGGGGTGGTTTTCCCACTATAAAAGGCACGAGGCACTCACACTCCGCCTCTTTCCACTGGGGACATCTACAGAGTGAGTCAGGGTGTATATATCACAACACCTTCAGCACATGGCTAAGAGCTAGTCTGGTTCGTCAGACAGAGTAATCACACTTAGGTTAGCAGAGAGTGTAGAGAACTGTGCTAACTGTGTGACAGGTTCAATAAATTAAATTGAACTAACTTCAGGTTTGGAGTAGCTTTCAGTTCAAGCTGCATCCAGTTCCAGCCCGTGTTATCTCAGTGTGCTTAACATGACAGTAGGCTCATTCAGAAAGTTAGGGGGCAGGGGATACAGGGAAATTTGGCTGTCTGGATACAAAATTGGCTGGCCGAAAGAAGACAGCAAGGGGTAGTGCATGGAAAGTATTCCACCTGGAGGCTGGTGACCAGTGGTGTCCCGCATGGATCTGTTCTGGGACCTCTGCTCTTTGTGGTTTTTATCAATGACTTTGATGAGGAAGTGGAAGGGTGGGTTCGTAAGTTTGCCGATGACACAAAGGTTGGTGGAGTTGTAGATAGTGTCGAGGGCTGGTGCAGGGTACAACAGGATATCAATCGACAGGATGCAGAGCTGGGCTGAGACGTGGCAGATGGAGTTCAACCTAGATAAATGTGAAGTGATTCATTTTGGAAGGTCGAGTTTGAATGTTGAATACAGGGTTAAAGGCAGGATTCTTGGAAGTGTGGAGGAACAGAGGGATCATGGGGTCCACGTACATAGATCCCTCAAAGTTGCCACCCAGGATGATAGGGTTGTTAAGAAGGCATATGGTGTGTTGGCTTTCATTAACAGGGAGATTGAGTTTAAGAGCTGCAAGGTTTTGCTGCAGCTTTATAAAACCCTAGTTAGACCACACTTGGAATATTGTGTCCAGTTCTGGTCGCCTCATTCTAGGAAGGATGTGGATGCTTTGGAGAGGCTGCAGAGGAAATTTACCAGGATGCTGCCTAGACTGGAGGGCATGTCTTATGAATAAAGATTGAGGGAGCTAGGGCTTTTCTCACTGGAAGATCAGGTTAAAGTCCAATAGGTTTGTTTTGAATCACTAGCTTTCGGAGCACTGCTCCTTCCTCAGGTGAATCTCCACTGTGCTAGACCAGCCCCATTATGTGGAGATGCCGGCGTTGGACTGGGGTGAGCACAGTAAGAAGTCTTACAACACCAGGTTAAAGTCCAACAGGTTTGTTTCAAATCACTAGGTTTCGGAGCACTGCTCCTTCCTCAGGTGAATGTTAAAGCTAGTGATTTGAAACAAACCTGTTGGACTTTAACCTGGTGTTGTAAGACTTCTTACTGTGCTTACCCCAGTCCAACGCCGGCACCTCCACATAATGGGGCTGGTTTAGCGCAGTGGGCTAAGACAGCTGGCTTGTAATGCAGTACAAGACCAACAACGTGGTTCAATTCTCATTCCAGCCTCCCCAAACAGGTGTCGGAATGTGGCGACTAGGGGCTTTTCACAGTAACTTAATTGAAGCCTACTTGTGACAATAAGGGATTATTAATTATTATTATTAATTTTCTCACTGGAGTGAAGAAGAAAGCGAGGTGACTTGACAGAGGTGCACAAGGTGATGAGAGGCATGAATAGAGTGGCTAGCCAGAAACTTTTCCCCAGGGTGGAAATGGCTGTCACGAGGAAGGTATAGAACATATAAAAATACAGCACAGAACAGGCCCTTCGGCCCATGATGTTGTGCCGAACTTTTGTCCTAGATTAAGAACAAATTAATATGCACCCCATCATTCTACCGTGATCCACGTACCTATCCAATAGCTGCTTGAAGGCCCTAACGTTTCCGACTCAACTACTTCCACAGTGCATTCCACTACTCTCTGGGTAAGAACCTACCTCTGACATCCCCCCTATATCTTCCACCATTCACCTTAAATTTATATCCCCTTGTAATGGTTTGTTCCACCTGGGGAAAAAGTCTCTGTCTACTCTATCTATTCCCCATATCATCTTATAAACCTCTATCAAGTCGCCCCTCATCCTTCTCCCTTCCAATGAGAAAAGGCCTAGCACCCTCAACTTTTCCTCTCCATTCCAGGCAACATCCTGGTAAATCTCCATTGCACCTTTTCCAAAGCTTCCACATCCTTCCTAAAAGGGGAGATATCAGAGGTAGGTTCCAGGGTCCCACGTTCGATTCCCGGCTTGGGTCACTGTCTGTGCAGAATCTGCACATTCTCCCCGTGTGTGCGTGGGTTTCCTCCGGGTGCTCTGGTTTCCTCCCACAGTCCAAAGATGTGCAGGTTAGGTGGATTGGCCATGATAAATTGCCCTTAGTGTCCAAAATTGCCCTTAGTGTTGGGTGGGGTTATTAGGTTATGGGGATAGGGTGTGGATCTTGGGTGGAGGTGTGGATCTTGGGTAGGGCGCTCATTCCAAGAGCTGGTGCAGACTCAATGGGCCGAATGGCCTCCTTCTGCACTGTAAATTCTATGTTCTATACAGTTTAGTACACAAGTATATGGTTTAGTACACAAGTCCAAGGGCTGGAAAATGGGATTAGAATAGATAAGTGCGAAAACTGTAAATCTGAGGAGGGGCTTCACCTCACTGTCTGGACTCTGTTGACTCCGCAATCTGATTGGACAGTTGCGATGCCCATCAAATGACATCCCGAAACAACACGTGCTTTTGTTATTCTCACATCCTGTGAGCTATGATTGGCTAAGATGCTTTCTGCTCCCTCCTGAGGGGTGTAGCTTTTTCTGAACCCACCAATCATTGGCGCGCACTGCCAGATCTGCGCGAGCCCAACTGTGATTGGTCAGTGGATGTGATGATGATGATTGGTTGACGAACTGTCACTCTTCCTGTTCGCTATGATGTCACATGGGAGAGGCGGGCCGGAGCCGTCTGCCCATCAGCTGATTGGTGCAACCACTGTCAATCAGTGTCCAGTTTCCTGTACCCCCTCCTGATTGGCTCGCGAAGCACTGACCACACAGGCTTTTGCCCATTTCCGCCGGCAGTGGGCGGTTCCGCCGGGGGTTTTTGTTCTGGGCCCAGTGTGTGGCCCAAAGTTTGCAAGATGGCGGCAGGGCCAGTTTACTGCCAATGTAGACAGCCCTATGATGCCGGGCGCTTCATGATTGAGTGCGATGTCTGCAAGGACTGGTTCCATGGCAGGTAACCGCCTCCTCGTTACCGAGTGGCACAGCCGGACCCCATCACAAATGCGCTTGTTCGACCCGGGGCCGAAAGCGGGGGAGCTGAGGAGGACTGGGATCGCCCAGCCCCTCCCCTCACCCCCAACCTTTCCCATCCCCCCCAATCCGCCACTGTCCCCTCGCCCTCACCAACCCACCACCACCCCTACCAACCACCCCCAACCCTACCCCCCCCCCCCACCACCCCTACCCATCCCCCCACCCCAGCCCTCACCAACCCCCCATACCCCCAACCCTACCCACCCCCCCCCAACCCAGCCCTCACCAACCCCCCATACCCCCAACCCTACCCACCCCCCCAACCCAGCCCTCACCAATCCCCCCACCAACCCCCCAACCCTACCCATCCCCCCCAACCCTACCACCCCCCCACCAACCCTACCACCCCCCCACCAACCCTACCCACCCCCCCCACCAACCCTAACCCACCCCCACCACCCTACCCACCCCCCACCAACCCTACCCACCCCCCACCAACCCTACCCACCCCCCCCACCACCCTACCCACCCCCCACCAACCCTACCCACCCCCCCACCAACCCTACCCACCCCCCCACCAACCCTACCCACCCCCCCACCAACCCTACCCACCCCCCCACCAACCCTACCCACCCCCCCACCAACCCTACCCACCCCCCCACCAACCCTACCCACCCCCCCACCAACACTACCAATCCCCCCCACCAACACTACCCATCCCCCCCACCAACCCTACCCATCCCCCCCCCACCAACCCTACCCATCCCCCCCCCACCACCCTACCCATCCCCCCCCCACCAACCCTACCCATCCCCCCCCACCAACCCTACCCATCCCCCCCCACCAACCCTACCCATCCCCCCCCACCAACCCTACCCATTGGTTGTGGGTAAAATGTTGGAAAAGGTTATAAGAGATAGGGTTTATAAACATCTTGAAAAGAACAAGTTGATTAGCGATAGTCAACATGGTTTTGTGAAGGGTAGGTCATGCCTCACAAACCTTATTGAGTTTTTTGAGAAGGTGACCAAACAGGTGGATGAGGGTAAAGCTGTTGATGTGGTGTATATGGATTTGAGTAAGGCGTTTGATAAGGTTCCCCACGGTAGGCTATTGCAGAAAATAAGGAAGTATGGAATTGAAGGTGATTTAGCGGTTTGGATCAGTAATTGGCTAGCTGAAAGAAGACAGCGGGTGGTGGTTGATGGCAAATGTTCATCCTGGAGTTCAGTTACTAGTGGTGTACCGCAAGGATCTGTTTTGGGGCCACTGCTGTTTGTCATTTTTATAAATGACCTGGAAGAGGGTGTAGAAGGATGGGTTAGTAAATTTGCAGATGACACGAAGGTCGGTGGAGTTGTGGATAGTGCTGAAGGATGTTATAGGATACAGAGGGACATAGATAAGCTGCAGAGCTGGGCTGAGAGGTGGCAGATGAAGTTTAATGCGGAAAAGTGCGAGGTGGTTCACTTTGGAAGGAGTAACAGGAATGCAGAGTACTGGGCTAATGGCAAGATTCTTGGTAGTGTAGATGAACAGAGAGATCTCGGCATCCAGGTACATAAATCCCTGAAAGTTGCCACCCAGGTTAATAGGGCTGTTAAGAAGGCATATGGTGTGCTAGCCTTTATCAGTAGGGGGATTGAGTTTCGGAACCACAAGGTCATGCTGCAGCTGTACATAACTCTGGTGCGGCCGCACCTGGCGTACTGCGTGCAGTTCTGGTCACCACATTATAGGAAGGATGTGGAAGCTTTGGAAAGGGTTCAGAGGGGATTTACTAGGATGTTGCCTGGTATGGAGGGAAGGTCTTACGAGGAAAGGCTCAGGGAATTGAGGTTGTTTTCGTTAGAGAGGAGAAGGCTGAGAGGTGACTTAATAGAGACATATAAGATAGTCAGAGGGTTAGATAGGGTGGACAGTGAGAGTCTTTTCCTCGGATGGTGATGGCCAACACGAGGGGACATAGCTTTACATTGAGGGGTGATAGATATAGGACAGATATCAGAGGCAGTTTCTTTACTCAGAGAGTAGTAGGGGTGTGGAACACCCTGCCTGCAACAGTAGTAGACTCGCCAACTTTAAGGGCATTTAAGTGGTCGCTGGATAGACATATGGATGAAAATGGAATAGTGTAGGTCAGATAAGCTTCAGATGGTTTCACAGGTCGGCGCACATCGAGGGCTGAAGAGCCCGTACTGCGCTGTAGTGTTCTATGTTCTATTCCCCCCCCCCAACCCTACCCATCCCCCCCCCCCAACCCTACCCATCCCCCCCAACCCTACCCATCCCCCCCCAAACCCTAACCCACCCCCCCCAACCCTACCCACCCCCCCAAACCCTACCCACCCCCCCCCCAACCCTACCCACCCCCCCCAACCCTACCCATCCCCCCCCAACCCTACCCATCCCCCCCCAACCCTACCCATCCCCCCCCCCAACCCTACCCATCCCCCCCACCCTACCCATCCCCCCCAACCCTACCCATCCCCCCCCAACCCTACCCATCCCCCCAACCCTACCCATCCCCCCCAACCCTACCCATCCCCCCCAACCCTACCCATCCCCCCCAACCCTACCCATCCCCCCCACCCTACCCATCCCCCCCAACCCTACCCATCCCCCCAACCCTACCGCATCCCCCCCAACCCTACCCATCCCCCCCAACCCCTCCCATCCCCCCAACCCCTCCCCCCAATCCCTCCCCCCCCCCCCCCCCCCCCATCCCTCTCTCTCTCTTTCTCTTCCCCCCCCCCCCCATCCATCCCCCCCATAAGGGGATGCAACCTTTTTTGGAACTGGCTCACAGTTTCAGTTCCATACGCTTTACTTTAGACACAAAACAGCACGTCACCTCCCCTTTAACCAGGAATAAATTGGTCTGTGGGTTGGAAATTTGCTTGGTCCAGAGAGGAGTTTTGGCTGAATACCTGTTTGTTTGTTTGGAATGGAAGGTTCTGCTGTTTCACTTGTTTCTGTTCAGGTTCAATGGTTTCAGCTAAAGTTTCATCATTGAATCAGTCTGGTTTCACCAACTGGTGATTTCCCAGGAATCTTCAATTTAACTGAAAGATCCCTGAAATTTGCTTTCTCTAATCTGGTTAGTGGTCTCTTCCAGAATCCACAGCGTGTTTCAACAGAGGTCAGTGGCCCTTGACACTTGATGGAGAGGATGTGTCTTCTTGTTGGAGAATGTTGATTAGGGGTGTTATGGCCTAGGGTTTAGAGAACCCCAGAGTGTATCATGGAGTTCACCTGACCCACAACGTTAATAGATTGTGGTTATGGGGAGCACACGGCCCACTCTACAGGTGTGGTACAGCAGAAATGGAAAAGTACTTTTTAAAGCAAAACAATGTTTATTCAATGAACTCAAGTTAACCTTTTTAAAACATACAGTGAACATCTTAGCAAACCATCAATTCAAATACAACCCCAAAGAATACAACACTAAGTAATTCTTAAGCTGTCCTTTTAACATGCATAAGACCTAAAAAAAACTTTAAACAGAAGCACATCAGGTTAAAGTCACTTCTGGGAGCAGTTATTAGTTTTAAGTCACCAAATGATCGATTTACAGTTTTTAGATTACAGAGAGAGACGAATGCTCCTTCTGGCTGTGACTGCAGCTATCCAGCTCTGTAAACGAAACTAAAACAACCTGCAGGCAAACAACCTAAAATGAAAGTAAAAAGATGACAGACAGCCCGGCTCCACCCACACTCTGACATTACTGATAAACACCCATTTCTTAAAGGTACATGTTTTTAAACACCCATTTCGTAAAGGTAGCTCTCAGATGACAGGGGTCCACTGTTTAAAAATAAGGGGTCTCATGTCACTTAAGACGGCGATGAGGAGCAATAATTTTAGAGGCTTTAAGTCCAAGGAGCTCTTCCTTAATAGCAGTGGAAGGAGAGTCTTTGTATTGAACTTGTGTGTGGAATCAGAGGAGATAGGGGAAGCATTAAATGGATATTTTTCGTCAGTGTTACAATGTTGTGTCGCCCATTGTTCAAGAAGGGGAGTAGAGACAACCCTGGTAATTATAGACCTGTGAGCCTTACTTCGGTTGTGGGTAAAATGTTGGAAAAGGTTATAAGAGATAGGGTTATAATCATCTTGGAAAAAGAACAAGTTGATTAGCGATAGTCAACACGGTTTTGTGAAGGGTAGGTCATGCCTCACAAACCTTATTGATTTTTTTGAGTAGTTGACCAAAACAGGTGGATGAGGGTAGAGCGGGTTGATGTGGTGTATATGGATTTCAGTAAGGCGTTTGAGTAAGGTTCACACGGTAGGCTATTGCGAAAAATAAGGAAGTATGGGATTGAAGGTGATTTAGGCGGTTTGGATCAGTAATTGGCTAGCTGAAAGAAGACAGAGGGTGGTGGTTGATGGCAAATGTTCATCCTGGAGTTCAGTTACTAGTGGTGTACCGCAAGGATCTGTTTTGGGGCCACGCTGTTTTGTCATTTTTATAAATGACCTGGAAGAGGGTGTAGAAGGATGGGTTTAGTAAATTTGCGGATGACACTAGGTCGGTGGAGTTGTGGATAGTGCTGAAGGATGTTATGGGATACAGAGGGATATAGATAAGCTGCAGAGCTGGGCTGAGAGGTGGCAGATGGAGTTTAATGCGGAAAATGTGAGGTGGTTCACTTTGGAAGGAGTAACAGGAATGCAGAGTCCTGGGCTAATGGCAAGATTCTTGGTAGTGTAGATGAACAGAGAGATCTCGGCATCCAGGTACATAAATCCCTGAAAGTTGCCACCCAGGTTAATAGGGCTGTTAAGAAGGCATATGGTGGGCTAGCCTTATCAGTAGGGGGATTGAGTTTCGGAGTCACAAGGTCATGCTGCAGCTGTACAATAACTCTGGTGCGGCCGCTCCTGGAGTAACTGCGTGGCAGTTCTGGTCACCACATTAGAGGAAGGATGTGGAAGCTTTGGAAAGGGTTCAGAGGAGATTTACTAGGATGTTGCCTGGTATGGAGGGAAGGTCTTACGAGGAAAGGCTCAGGACTTGAGGTTGTTTATGTTAGAGGAGGAGAATGCTGAGAGTGACTTAATAGAGACATATAAGATAGTCAGAGGGTTAGATAGGGTGGACGTGATAGTCTTTTTCCTCGGATGGTGATGACCAACACGAGGGACATAGCTTTAAATTGAGGGGTGATAGATATAGGACAGATGTCAGAGGCAGTTTCTTTACTCAGAGAGTAGTAGGGGTGTGGAACGCCCTGCCTGCAACAGTAGTAGACTCGCCAACTTTAAGGGCATTAAGTGGTCACTGGATAGACATATGGATGAAAATGGAATAGTGTAGGTCAGATAGGGCTTCAGATGGTTTTCACAGGTCGGCGCAACATCGAGGGCCGAAGGGCCCGTACTGCGCTGTAGTGTTCTCTGTTCTATGTATATTTTTAAGACTGAGGTTGATAGATTCTTGATTAACAAGGGGGTGAAAGGTTATTGGTGGTGGGCAGCAATTTAGGGTTGAGGTTACAATCAGATCGGCCATGATCTTATTAAATGGGGTTGAGGGATTCAGTGGCCTGTACCTGCTCCTAATGCATATGTTTCTATGATTCTTTCCAGGAAGAATTTTGATGTTCCACAGTAGTTTCTGACCTCAACAGACTGATCCAGATTAAGCTCGGGCGCCGGTTTACATGTGTCTTTGACCTTTTCTGATCAAGTTGCTTTGAACCGAGTCCGGACAAACCAAATCCACCCTGGTACACAGTTGTCTTCTGAAAGTCAGTTCAGCGAGATCAGTCTGTTGTTGAAGGGCAGGTTAATAGGGTGGTGAAAAAGGCATATGGGACACTTGCCTTTTTCCATCGAGGCATAGATTATAAAAGCAGGAGGACATGTTGGAGTTGTATCGAACTTTGTTGAGGCTACAGCTGGAGTACTGTGCAATTCTCGTTGCCACATTATAGGAAGGATGTGATTGCATTGGATGGGGTGCAGAGAGGATTCACAAGAATGTTGCCTTGGATGCAATGTTTGAAGAGAGGTTGGATAGGCTTGGGTTGTTTTTGCTGGAGCAGAGAAGACTGAGGGGCCATGGACAGGGTGAATAAGGCAGCTGTTCCCCTTGGTTGAAGGGGGACACAGGCTAAAGGTAAGGAGCAGGAGTTTAAGAGGGATTTCAGGAAAAACCTTTTTACCCAGAGGGTGCTGACGGTCTGGAATGTACTGCTGGGAGGGTGGTAGAGTGGGGTTGCCTCATCCTTTTTAAAAAAAAAAAAAAAGTACCTGGATGAGCACTTGGCACGCCATAACATTCAAGGCTGTGAGCCAAGTGCTGGAAAGGGATTAGTTAGGCAGGTCAGGTGTTTTTCAGATGTCAATGCAGACACTTTGGGCTTAAGGGCCTCTTCTGTGCTTGGTATTATTCACTAATTCTGTGGAGTGTTAGGACACATCAAAAAAAGGTTAACGTCCCTTCAGTCCATTTGGCATTTTTGGACCAAATACTCCGCTTCATCATATGCGAATGGATGGTATGGTGAGATGAGAGGCTGATTGCTCTCATTGTTTTTCAGCAATGTTTGAAATTCGGCGATGTGAACTGACATCTGCTTGCAGCAATCCAACATAGTGAACATATATTGGAGAGAATCAATATTTGTTAAGGGAATAGCATGAGGCATCCATGTGGGCATCTACCACAATCAACAATGTATGCCTGGAAGTGGTCTGGCCAATTTCACGTGATGCGTTTGCCATGGGCTGTCAGGCCAAGCCCAGGGATGCAATGGGGCAGGTGTTGGAGAGGACTTTATTTCTTGGCACTGATAGACCAGTGACTGGCCATGCCTTTGATGTCTTCATCGAGGAGTGACCCACCATGCATGCAGACGAGCCTATTCTTTCATTTTTAAGATTCCATGTGACCAAGGGAGCTTTTCTTACAGTTGGAGGAAGAGAAAACTCTGATTCCCCATAACAAACCGCTTAGAGTCAGCTCAAACTCTGCGCTTGTAGTAAGGGCTGCAGCACAGTAAGGCAGTGGTTAACACTGTTGCTTCACAGCACCTGGGTCCCAGGTTCGATTCCCTCCTTGGGTCACTGTCTATGTGGAATCTGCAGGTTTTCCCCGTGTTTGCGTGGATTTCCTCCCACAAGTCCCGAAAGACATGCATTGGACGTGAATTGGACATTCTGAATTCTGTGTACCCGAACAGGCGCCAGAATGTGGCGACAAGGAGCTTTTCACAGTAACTCCATTACAGTGTTAATGTAAGCCTACTCATGCCAATAAAGATTAATATTTTAAAAAATCAGTATTAACTTCCTGGGGGCATACCAATTTTCTGTGTCCAGGTAAACTTTGGAGAGCACGATATCTTTCTGCATTTCAAGTGAATTTGAATGTCTGCTAACCAGCTTTCTATCCACCTCAAGACACGACCCACAATCCCATGCGCTTTAACTTTATGTAGTAATGATATGTGAGACCTTGGGCCTCACGGGTAGCATGGTGGTTGGCATCAATGCTTCACAGCTCCAGGGTCCCAGGTTTGATTCCGGATGGGTCACTGTCTGTGTGGAGTCTGCAAGTCCTCCCCGTGTGTGCGTGGGTTTCCTCCGGGTGCTCCGGTTTTCTCCCACAGTCCAAAGATGTGCGGGTTAGGTGGATTGGCCATGCTAAATTGCCCGTAGTGTAAGGTTAATGGGGGGATTGTTGGGTTACGGGTATATGGGTTACGTGGGTTTGAGTGGGTGTGGTCATTGCTCGGCACAACATCGAGGCCAGGGGGCCTGTTCTGTGCTGTACTGTTCTATGAATACCTTCTGAAAGTCTAACCACATCCACCAGTTCTCCTGGTCACTTACTTGTCATCTTTAATGAATTCCAGTAGATTTGTTGAGCATGCTTTCCCTTTTCTAAATGCATCCTGACTTTGTCTAATTACACCACTGCTTCCAAATGCTGTGCCACTGAATCCTTGATAATGGGACTCCAGCAACTTCTGTACTACCGATGTTAGGCTCACTGGTCTATAGTTCCCTGTTTTCTCTCCACCTCCCTTTTTTGAGTAGTGGGGTCATATGAGCTACCTTCTAATCTGTGGGAACCATTCCAGAGTCCAAATTATTTTGGAAAATGACCACCAATGGATGTACTATTCCTCGGGCCACTTCCTTCAGTACTGTTATGGGCCAGGTTTAGATAACTCCAAAGTGTGTCATGGAGTTCACCTGACCCAGAACTGTTTATTGATTTTGGTTACGATGAGCACAAGGCTGCCTTTCAGGTGTTATTCACCAGATGCTTTAAGCACTTTAATCAAAAACAAAGTTTATTCTACAAATTCAGTTAACATTTTTATGAACACACACAGTAAGTATTTTTTATCAACTACCAACATAACACTACCCCACACAGCTACAGTACTTTGTGTTTAACCCGTAATAAATTCCCCCTTTAGCTGTTCCAATTTAATAACAAGATCCCATAATCCTGGAAAAACCCTTTGAAAGGTGTGACCCAGCACACAGTACTCAAGACCTGGAATGTTTCTTTTTTCCTTCTTGTTTCCTTTCCAAAACCAGCAAGTTTGAATTTCTTCTAGAAAAGTATGAATTTAGTTCCCTGTTATGAATTGCCCCGTTTCTGACAGTAAGGGGCCTGCGTTTGTTTTTCTCAATCTTTTCTCAAAGGCTAAGAATCTATGGCGAGTAACTCACCTCCTGACATGCCCCGTCCCCCAAAAGCTTGTCCACCATAGTGGGTGGCATGGTAGTATGGTGGTTAGCACTGTTGCTTCACCGTGCCAGTGTTCCAGGTTGATTCCTACTTGGTCACTGTCTGTGAGGAGTCTGCATGTTCTCCCTTTGTCTGCGTGAGTTCCTCCCGTGTGCTCAGTTTTTTCCCACAACACCTGAAAGCCTTACTTGTTAGGTGAATTGGACGTTCTGGATTCTCTCTGTGGCGACCAGTGGATTTTCACAGTAAAGTCATTGCAGTGTTAATGTAAGCCTACTTGTGACGATAATAACGATTATTATTACAAGGCACAAGTCAGGCATGTAATGGAATACTCTCCACTTGCCTGCATGAGTGCAGCTCCAACAACACTCAAGAAGCTCGGCACCATTCAGGACAAACGCCCGCTTGATTGCTTCCACTTTCCACAAACAATCCTGCAAGTTCCAATCCACAGGCAAACCTTGTACCTGCTTGTTTTCCTAGTACTGTCCAATTTTCCCTGTACTCTTTGCGAATGTCCATTTCGGAATCGGGACGTGGCCACCCCAGGTGGCTACACAAGCCCAATTTCTCCAATCTTGTATCTAATATTCCCCATTTCTGGTATAATTCTAGTGAATCTCCTCTGCACTCTCTCCTGGGCTTTACCATCCTTCCTTAAATAAGGTGCCCAGATACTGAATGATTTGTAGTGGATCCTATAAGCCGCCTTAACAACTGTTTGCCTGGCCACCTTCAGACGATTATGCACTTGAACTCTGAGGTCTGACTGTTCCTGTACTCCCTCAAAAGTTGTGTCATTGAGCCTATATTGTCTCCCCATGTTCTACCAAAATGCCTTGCCCCACAGTTAGCTGCATTGAAGTTTATCTGCCGAGTGTCTGCTCTTTTGGCCAACATGTCAATATCCCTCAGTATCATCCTCAAAATTTACTGTTCCCTCCAGCTTCGTACCGTCTGCAAGATTTTGCCATTAACACCCACTTCTAAATCATTTATATAAATCAATAAAAGCAAGAGTCCCAACACTAATCCCTGAGGTACACCACTCTCTACTTGTCTCCAGACTGAAAAATGCCCTCCAAACCTACCCTCTGTTTTTCTATCTCTCAGCCAACTTCTAGTCCATGCTGCCAAGGACCCATCAATCCCAAACATTTATAATTTGCTAACCAACCAAATTGTTGTGTAAGGAACTGAAGGTGAGTGTTTATACGAATGGGTTGAACTCTGGACACCCTTGCCTTGTTCCCTTGGTTGGTTAGCAAATTAAAAATGTTTGGGATTGATGGGTACTGGGCAGCTGAAAATATTCCATGTCCCTCCTTCCCTCCTTTTGTTTGTGCTGGCGATAGAGCCTTTGACCATCGCTCTGAGGATCTCAGATAAGTGGAGGGATAATGAGGTGAGGTGGGGGGGGGGGGGGGTGCAATGGTGGAGCATAGGGTCCCTGGTGTCGGGTTTTAGTCGCCATGCTGACATCAAAGATGACCGTTTGAATATTTCTAATCCGGTTCTCATGGTGGGAGATATATTTGCTCAAGTGTTTTGGGAGCACCATTTGCTCAAGCGTTTTGATGAAAGTTGAATTTGGAAAAGTGTTTTTTGGTCATCGTGCCAGTGACGGGGCTGGCTTGGGGGGGGATTGCCGTTTGGTGTGGTGACTAATCACTTCAAATATCTGGGAGTGCAGGTTGAGATTGGGCCTGCCTCCATAAACTGAATCTGATGAGCCTGGTGAGCAGGCTCAAGGCAGATTTGTTGAGGTGGGGCAGCCTCCCCCGATCATTGGCAGGCCGGGTGCAGGCAGTAAAGGTGAATGTTTTGTTGCGGTTTTTGTTTTTATTCCAGTGTTTGCTGGTGGTCTTGCTAAAAGTTTTTTTTATTGGGTGGGGGGGGGGGGGGGGGGGATGTGGTGGTGGAACGGTTGATTTTTGTTGTTTGTCTGGCAGGTAAGGTAACGAGGATTCGGAAGATCGTGCTTCAGAGAGAGCGACAGTCGAGATTTGACTCTTCTGAATCTGATGTATTATTATTGGGCGGCGAATACCGCAAAGGTGTGTGGCTGGGGTAGGGAACCAGGGGCAATATGGGTGAGGAAGGAGGCCTGCCCTTGGGGGTCGAGGTTGTGGGTTCTGGCAACAGCGACGCTCATGTTTTTCCCAGGGAAATATTCGGGTTGTCAGGTGGTAGTGGGCATGCTGAAGATATGGAAGCAATTTCGGCAACATTTTTAGTTAGTTTAGTTCCATGGCCTGGAACTAACTCCAGACCCACAGCAATGTGGTTGACTCTTAAATGACTCTGGGATGGGGAACGAATGCTGGCCCAGCCAACGATGCCCACATTTCATGAACGAGGAAATTAGGGATGGAGTCGAAGCTGATCCTGATCCGAGAGAATTATGTGTTTGAGCTGGCAAGATTGGATGCTAGATTTCGACGTTGGGAGGAATAGGTGGTGGTGGAAATGAAGGACATATTTTTGGGTTGGACAGTTCCCGTACTTGGAGGAGTTGATGGTGAGGTTTGGGGTTCCATGAGGGTCTGTCTTTAGGTATATGGAGGTGCTGGATTTTGCAAGGAAGGTTTTCTCAACATTTCTGGTGTTCCTCTTGTTGAAGTATTTTTTAAAAAAATGCATTTTATTCCAAACATATTAAAAAGTACAAAAACATGAACATCCTCCACATCTCGCAGTTTGTACAAGTTTTGCCCCATTTTCAACCCACCACTGGAGAAAGTTGTGCAGGTCCCCCAGCCAGGCCACCACCCCCGGCAGTGTTATCGACCGCCATTCCAGCAAAATCCTTCGGGCAACTGGAGAGCGAAGGCCACAACATCAGCCTTCCTCCTCTCCATCAGCTCTGGCATTTCCAACACCCCCAAAAATCGCCATCATAGGGTCCGGCCTGGCCTCTGCCCCCACAATCTTTGATAATGTCCCAAACATACCCTCCCAATGTATCTCCAACTTTTCACAGCCCCAGAACATATGTGCGTGGTGTGCTGATCCTTGCCCACACTTCTCACACTCATCTGCCACCTCCTGGAAGAACCCACTTACCCACCATCCCCTGGAAGAACCCACTTACCCGCCATCCCCTGGAAGAACCCACTTACCCCGCCATCCCCTGGAAGAACCACCCCCATCCCCTGGAAGAACCCACTCATTCTCCCCAAGTCATGTGCACACTGCCTACCACCTTAAACTGAATCAAACTCAACCTCGTACATGAGGTCGCATTCGCCTGCATGTTTGGGATCCGCTGGGAGAGAATGGGAAGGGTTATGGCCTGCTGGGAGAATGGGAAGGATTATGGGCCTGCTGGAGAGGTTTGGAGGGTTCTCTGGGTACAAACTGAATGTAGGGAAAAGCGAGGTATTCCTGGTGAATGAGCTGGGACAGTGGGCTAATTTAGGCGGGGTGCCATTTACGGTAGCGAGGTTTAGGTATTTGGGGATTCCGGTCGCGAGGGAATGGACGGGGCTTCATAAGTGGAACTCAACAAAGCTGGTGGAGGAGGCTAAGGAAGATCTTAAGAGGTGGGATACACTGCACTTAACACTGGCGGGGAGGGTCCAAGTGGTGAAAATGAATATTCTGCCACATTCTTGTTTATCATTCATGCTCTCGCGATCTTTACACCAAATGGCTTTTTTTCGGAAAGTGGACACGATCACTTTGGACTTTGTATGGTCTGGGAAGGTGTAGAGGGTGGGGAGGAACCTGCGACAGAGACAGAAGGGGGGGTTGGCATTGCCGAACGTGCTTCATTATTATTGGGCAGTGAATGTGGCCAAGTGCGGTGGTGGTGGGAAAGGATCTTGGTGCGAACACTGCTGGGCTAGAATCATGGGTTTGAGTCGGGGGGGGGGGGGGGTTACAGGAGGTGGAGGGAAGTGGGGCTGGTCAAGGTGAGGGATTGTATTTGGAGGAAGGGTTTGGAGGAAGCTAAGGGAGAGGGTAGAGCTGTCGAGGGGGAGCGAGTTCAGGTATCTGCAGGTTAGGAACTTTGCCTGAAAGGTCTGGAAGGGGTTCCCTAGGTTGCCAGGATACACCCTGCTGGAGCGACTGCTGCTTCTAGATGTGGAAGGGGAGGGAATAATTGGGAATATATACAAGTGGCTGGGAGCAAGGAGGCGAGCAGGTGGTGAAGATCGAGGAGAAATGGGAAGCGGATCAATTGGGGGTATGGAGTGAGGCACTGCGTGGGGTAAACGAGACCTCCTCTTGTGCAAGGATGAGCCTGATACAGTTTAAGGTGGTGCATAAGACTCGGGTGAGAACGAGTGGGTTCTTTCAGAGGGTAGCAGATGAGTGTGGGAGATGTAGGCGGGGGCCAGCGAATCACGGTACATGTTTTGGAGTGTGAAAAATTGGGCTGATTTTGGGCAGGAGTGTTTGCGATCTTAGCCAGGAGAGTGGAGGAGGAGGTGGACCCCGGACCCTTTGGTGGCGATTTGGGGTTTCAGAGCAACCGGACTCTTGGAGAGGAGGAAGGCCGATGGCTTTCGCCTGTAATTGCACAGCGGCGGATTTTGCTGGCGTGGGAGTCGGCATCGCCACCGGGGTAGCAGTTGGGTGACCTGTACAACTTCCTGCGATTAGAGAAGATAAAGTATGAGTTTCGAGGCTCAGTAGAGGGGTGTTTGAGTAAAGATGGGGGATGTTTGTGACTGAGGAGCTGTAGTCGTGGGGGGGGGGGGTGAAAATTGGGAAAAATCTGTACAGACAGTATAGTTGATTGTTGGGAAGTTTGTCTCCCGGGTGTTTATTTGCTGTAACCTGTTTTGATACATGTTTGTAATAAATACATTTAAAAAACAAATGAGGTTGCATTCACCCTGAGCATTGCCTCACTCACCACACCCCCCAGCCTATCTCTCTCTCTCTCTCTCTCTCTCTCTCCTCTCTCTCTCTCTCCCCCCCCCCCCCCCCCCCCCCCCATTCCTCCCATTTCTCCTTAATCCTCACCACCTGTGCTCCCCTGGTCCCCTTGCCACCCGTATACACCCCCAATCCTATCCTCCTTCCACGCCCCAGAGTAGCAACTGCCCCAATAAGGTACAGTCCGGCAATGTGGGAAACCCTCTCCATTCTTTCCGCGCAGACTTCCTCACTTGCATTTTTTTTGAATTTGCTTCCTTTCGGAAGCTCTTCTGGACTTACAAACCTCTGCTCTAGGTATCGACCCTTCACTCTCACCAGCCCTACCTCTCTCCACCGTACCACCCCCCCCAGCGTAAACCTGTGGTTCTCATACAGCACCGGCATCCCTTTCATCCTGAAGTATCTCCTCAACTGGTTCCACACCCTAATTGTGGATTGTACAATCGGGCTCTCCATATACCTCTTTGATGCCAACGGTAGTGCCACCATCACCATGGCCCTTAGGCTGGACCCTCTACAGGACTGCTCCTTCATCCTGACCCAATTCTAATCCTTCTCCATTCCACCACTGTCTCACCTTCTCATTCGCCGCCCAGTAATAGTGTAGCAGATTCGGTAGTGCTAACATATAGAACATAGAACAGTACAGCACAGAACAGGCCCTTCGGCCCTCGATGTTGTGCCGAACAATGATCACCCCACTTAAACCCACGTAACCTGTATACCCGTAACCCAACAATCCCCCCATTATCCTTACACTACGGGCAATTTAGCATGGCCAATCCACCTAACCCGCACATCTTTGGACTGTGGGAGGAAACCGGAGCACCCGGAGGAAACCCACGCGCACACGGGGAGGACGTGCAGACTCCACACAGACAGTGACCCAGCCGGGAATCGAACCTGGGACCCTGGAGCTGTGAAGCATTGATGCTAACCACCATGCTACCGTGAGGCTAACCTGCCTCTGTAGAACATAGAACATAGAACAGTACAGCACAGACCAGGCCCTTCGGCCCTCGATGTTGTGCCGAGCAATGATCACCCTACTCAATCCCACGTATCCACCCTATACCCGTAACCCAACAACCCCCCCTTAACCTTACTTTTTAGGATACTACGGGCATTTAGCATGGCCAATCCACCTAACCGCACATCTTTGGACTGTGGGAGGAAAACCGGAGCACCCGGAGGAAACCCACGCACACACGGGGAGGACGGCAGACTCACGCCACACAGACAGTGACCCAGCCGGGAATCGAACTGGACCCTGGAGCTGTGAAGCATTTATGCTAACCACCCATGCTACCATGCTGCTGCCCCAGGGCCCTCTTCACTCTCGATACCTTCCCCACTCATAAACTCCAAAATCGGTGAGTTCACTTTCCGGAAAAAAGGCCTTCGGAATGAGTACCGGGAGAAGGTCTGGAATACAAATAGGAACCTTGGCAGAATGTTCATTTTTTTACCACCTGGACCTTCCCACCAATATCAGGTATAATGTATCCCATCTCCTAAAGTTCTCCCTAACCGCCTCCAACTTTCAGGTCCCATTTGTGCATCGTTGCCCATTCCCTTGTCACCTGGACCCTCGAATACCTAAACCTATCCCTGGCTACTCTAAATGGTGACACCCCCAAATTGGCTCCCCGACTCACCTCATTCACCAGAATCGCTTGCTCTTTCCGACATTCAGCTTCTCGCTCAAAGGCCCCGTACCCTTCGAATAAGCCCATAATTCTTCCCATACTCTCCAGTGGGTCTGATACGAACAGCAGCAGGTCATCCGCATACAGCAACACTGTGTTCCCTTGCAATTCTCTGCCCCTCTGCTGACCCACTAAGGGCCATTGCCAGTGCGAACAACATCGGTTCCCTATGCAACCCGAAGTCTGCGAACTCTTCTCGTTTGTCCAGACACACTCCATCGGGGCCACATACAGCAGACGCAACCACACACAAACTTGGTCCAAACCCAAACCTTCCCACAACCTCGAATAGGTACCGCCACTCCGGTCGAAAGCCGCCTTTTCGTCCATAGAGACCACCACCTCCGGTACACGTCGCTTTGGGGTCAGGAAGCAAAGTACTGTACACCCCTGTCAGCATCAAGGTGGAGATGGTTAGCGGTTTGAAATTCCTAGGGGTGCACATCACCAAAAATCTATCCTGGTCCACTCACGTTGACGCTATCACCAAGAAAGCACAACAGCGCCTATACTTCCTCAGGAAACTAAGGAAATTTGGCATGTCCACATTAACCCGTACCAACTTTTACAGATGCACTATAGAAAGCATCCTATCGGGCTGCATCACAGCCTGATATGGCAACTGCTCGTCCCAGGACCGCAAGGTACTTCAGAGAGTCGTGAATACCGCCCTGTCCATCACACGAACCTGCCTCCCATCCATGGACTCCATCTACACCTCCCGCTGCCGGGGGAAAGCGGGCAGCATAATCAAGGATCCCTCCCACCCGGCTTACTCACTTTTCCAACTTCTTCCATCGGGCAGGAGATTCAGAAGTCTGAGAACACGCACGAACAGACTCAAAAACAGCTTCTTCCCCACTCTCACCAGACTCCTAAATGACCCTCTTATGGACTGACCTCATTAACACTACACCCTGTATTTCAACCGATGCCAATGCTTATGTAGATTGTTACATGTATCTTGTGTTGCCCTTTTATGTATTCTATGTATTTTCTTGAATTTTGTTTAATTCCCTTTTCTTCCATGTACTGAATGATCTGTTGAGCTGCTTGTAAAAATACCTTTCACTGTTCCTCGTACACGTGACAATAAACAATCCAATCCAATCCAGTGATCATATTTGCCAACTACCGAATGTTACTGGAAAGTTTCACTGCCCTTCATAAAACCCGTTTGGTCTCTACAACAATCCCTGGAACACATCCTTCCATCCTCCCCGCCACTAACTTAGCCAACACTTTCACATCTGTATTTAACAATGATGTGGGCCTATATGACGCATACTCCAGCAGGTCCTTCGCCGCCTTCAGGATTAATGTGATCAACGCCTGAGTCAAACTCCGGCAATCTCTAGCACCTCGCTTAACATCCCCAATAAATCTCTTCTAATAACCATCCATACTCCTCCCTCCTTCTCTTGTATCTTTGAGCCTTGAACGAGATAATCTCCCCCCGAACCACTGTCTCAATGCCTCCCAAAATGTGGCTGCCGATACCTCCCCATTCTGATTCAGCTCCACATAGTCTTTGATCACCGACTGCACCTTCTCACACAACCCATGTCTGCTTAAAGCCCCAAGTCTAACGTCCATCCCAACCTCTGCTCCTGCCTCGAGCTAAATCTAACCTCCAGCCAATGTGGTGCATGGTCAGAGATCACAATTCCCGCATACTCCGCCACCCACTCCAACCAACACCGCTCGGCTCACCACAAAAAAATCAATTCTGGAGTAGATATCCTGTACGCATGCAAGAAGAGGTACTCCCTCTCACTCGGGTTCCTAAACCTCCACGGGTTCATCATTCTCATTCTTCCCATAAACCCTCCAAGTTCGCCATCCTCAACCTTCCCATTGATTTGGGTCTTGACCTATCCACCTGCAGCTCCAGTACGCAATTGTAATAACTCCCCATGATCAACTGATGCATGCCCAGGTCTGAAATTGCTCCCAGCAATCCCTGCTCAAATCCTACTTTGTTCCAACTCTGTGCATAAACAATCACTAGCACCACTGGCGTCCCCTCTAACACTCGCCTGCTATCACTTATCTCCCCCAGGATCCCGCACTTCCTTGGTCACTACAACCCCCGTCCTTTTGCTCAGCAGGATGGCGACTTTGAATCGAACCCCAAGTGGAATACCTGAACCGCCCATCCCTTTCTCAATCTAACCTGATCCTTCATCCGCAGGTGTATATCCTGTAGAAAGACCACCCCCTGCCTTCAAGCTCTTAAAGTGCACAAAGATCCAAGACCTCTTCACTGGCCCGTTCAGCCCCCGTATGTTCCAAGTTACGAAACGTACCGGAGGCTTGTGCCTCCACTCCTCTCTATTGTCCGCCATCGTTCCCTTCCATAAGACATAGGAGCAGAATTAGGCCACTCGGCCCATCGAGTCTGTTTCGCTGCTCAAGCATGGCTGATATTTTCTCATCTCTCATTCCCCTGCCTTCTTCTCATAACCCCTGATCCCCGTATTAATCAAGAACCTATCTATCTCTGTCTTAAAGACACTCAGTGATTTGGCCTCCACAGCCTTTTGTGGCAAAAAGTTCCACAGATTTACCACTCCTCATCTCTGTTTTAAAGGATTGTCCCTTTGGCCTGAATGGTGTCCTCTGGTTCTAGTTTTTCTTACTCGTGGAAACATTCTCTCCAAGTCCACTCTATCCAGGACTCGCAGAATCCTGTAAGTTTCAATAAGATCCCCTCTTATCTTTCAAAACTCTCAATGATTACAGACCTTGGGTCCTCAACCGCTCCTCATAAAACAAGCTCTTCATTCCAGGGAACATTCTTGTGAACCTCCTCAGGACCCTCTCCAAGGCCAACTTTCTTAGATACGGGGCCCAAAACTGCTCGCAATACTCTAAATGGGGTCTGCCCAGAGCCTTATACAGCCTCAGAAGTACATCCCTGCACTTGTATTCTAGCCTTCTCGACAGGAATGCTAACATTGTATTTGCCTACCTAACTGCTGACTGAACCTGCACGTTAACTTAAGAGAATCGTGAACAAGTTCTCCCAAGCCTCTTTGTGCTGCTGATTTCCTTAGCATTTCCCCATTTAGAAAATAATCTTTGCCGAAATTCCTTCTTCCAAAGTGCATAACCTCGCATTTATCCACATTGGATTCCATCTGCCACTTCTTTGCCTATTCTCCTAGCCTGTCTAAGTCCTTCTGCAGTCTGCCTGTTTCCTCATTACTTCCTGTCCTCTACAGATCTTTGTATCATCTGCAAACTTAGCTACAGTGCCTTCAGTTCCTTCCTCCAGATCATTAATGTATATATTGTGAAAAGTTGTGGTCCCAGCACAGACCCCTGAGGCACACCACTAGTCACCGGCTGCCATCCTGAAAAAGACCCCATTATCCCACTTTCTGCCTTCTGCCAGTCAGCCAATCCTATATCCGTGCCAGGATCTTACCCTTAACACCATGGGCTCTTGACTTATTGAACAGTCTCTTCTGCGGCACCTTGTCAAAGGCCTTATGGAAATCGAAATATATCATGTCCAATGGTTCTCCTTTGTCTAACGTCCTTCCACTGAAACTATGAGTTCATCCAACCTCTCGTACTCTCCAGACCAGGCAATGTCCTGTTAAACTCTTCTGTATCCTTCCGAAGCATCTACAACCCTCTGGTAGTGTGGCAACCAGAATTATATACGATATTGTACGCAACATGCTGTCCCCTTGCCTCTGTCCTCATTTCTCTTTTTCTATTTTGTCTCTACTCTGAGATATACCATATCTTTCCACATTGATCCATTGCCTCCACTCTATGGTTTGCAACCCTCTTTGGCCCTAGTTATACAGTTCTTAAGAACACTGTTCCCAGTTCACGTACAGAAGATCCAAACGGTACAGATTTCGCTTTTCCCAGTGCCACGAATCAGAACCCACTTCTCCCACACTAGTCTTTGAACTATGCATTCATGTCTAATTTTTGCACACAAATCTGGTAATGATCAGAGATTAAGACTGCCGAGGTTAGAACAAAGAACAAAGAAAAATTAAAGCACAGGAACAGGCCCTTCGGCCCTCCAAGCCTGCGCCGATCCAGATCCTCTATCTGAAACTGTCGCCTATTTTCTAAGGATCTGTATCCCCCTGCTCCCTGCCTATTCATGTATCTGTCTAGATACATCTTAAATGCGCTTCTACCACCTCCGCCGGCAATGTGTTCCAGGCACCCACCACACTCTGTGTAAAGAACTTTCCACGCATATCTCCCTTAAACTTTTCCCCTCTCATCTTGAACTTGTGACTCAGAGTAATTGAGTCCCCCATTCTGGGGGGGGGGGGAAAGCTTCTTGCTATCCACCCTGTGATACCTCTCATGACTTTGTAGAACTTAATGAGGTCCCCCCTCAACCTCCGTCTTTCTAATGAAAATAATCCTAATCTACTCAACCTCTCTTCATAGCTAGCGCCCTCCATACCAGGCAACATCCTGGTGAACCTCCTCTGCACCTTCTCCAAAGCATCCATATCCTTTTGGTAATATGGCAACCAGAACTGGCACGCAGTATTCCAAATGTGGCCAAACCAAAGTCTTATACAACTGTAACATGACCTGCCAACTCTTGTACGCAATACCCCTTCCGATGAAGGAAAGCATGCCGTATGCCTTCTAGACCACTCTATCGACCTGCGTGGCCACCTTCAGGGTGAAATGGACCTGAACACCATGTACATCTCTGTACATCAATATCCCCAGGGTTTTTTCATTTACTGGATAATTCGCTCTTGAATTGGATCTTGCAAAATGCATCATCTCGCATTTGCCCGGATTGTACTCCATCTGCCATTTCTCTGCCCAACTCTCCAATCTATCTATATCTGCTGTGTTTCTCTGACAGTCCTCCTCACTATCTGCAACTTCACCAATCTTAGTGTCATCTGCAAACTTGCTAATCAGACCACCTATACCTTCCTCCAGATCATTTATGTATATTAGAAACAACAGTGGTCCCAGCATGGATCCCTGTGGAACACCACTGGTCACAGTTCTCCATTTTGAGAAACTCCCTTCCACTACTACTCTCTGTCTCCTGCTGCCCAGCCAGTTCTTTATCCATCTAGCTAGTACACCCTGGACCCCATGAGACTTTACTTTCTCCATCAGCCTTCCATGGAGAACCTTATCAAATGCCTTACTAAAGTCCATGATATGACATCTACAGCCCTTCCCTCATCAATCAACTTTGTCACCTCCTCAAAGAATTCTATTAAATTGGTGAGACATGACCTCCCCTGCACAAAACCATGTTGCATATCACTGATGAGCCCATTTTCTTCCAAATGGGAATAGATCCTATCCCTCAGTTTCTCTCCAGCAGCTTCCCTACCACTGACGTCAGGCTCACCGGTCTATAATTATCTGGATTATCCCTGCTACCTTTCTTAAAAAAGGCGACAACATTAGCAATTCTCCAGTCCTCCGGTAGCTCACCCGTGTTTTAGGATGCTGCAAAGATATCTGTTGAGGCCCAGCTATTTCCTCTCTCACTTCCCTCAGTAACCTGGGATAGATCCCATCCGGACCTGGGGACCTGTCCACCTTGATGTCTTTTAGAATACCCAACACATCCTCCTTATGCTGACTTGACCTAGAGTAATCAAACATCTATCCCTAACCTTAACATCCATGTCCCTCTCCTCGGTGAATACCGATGCAAAGCACTCATTAAGAATCTCACCCATTTTCTCTGACTCCATGCATAACTTTCCTCCTTTGTCCTTGAGTGGGCCAACCCTTTCTCAGTTACCCTCTTTCTCCTTGTATATGAATAAAAGCTTTGGTATTTTCCTTAACCTGTTTGCTAAAGATATTTCATGACCCTTTTTAGCTCTCTTGATTACTCGTTTCAGATTGGTCCTACATAGAACATAGAACATAGAACGATACAGCGCAGTACAGGCCCTTCGGCCCACGATGTTGCACCGACATGGGAAGTCAAAAACTAAAGGCCATCTAACCTACACTATGCCATTATCATCCATATGCTTATCCAATAAACTTTTAAATGCCCTCAATGTTGGCGAGTTCACTACTGTTGCAGGTAGGGCATTCCACGGCCTCACCACTCTTCGCGTAAAAAACCTACCTCTGACCTCTGTCCTATATCTATTACCCCTCAATTTAAGGCTATGTCCCCTCGTGCTAGCCACCATCCGTGGAGAAGGCTCTCACTGTCCACCCTATCTAAGCCTCTGATCATTTTATATGCCTCTATTAAGTCACCTCTTAACCTTCTCTCTAACGAAAACAACCTCAAGTCCATCAGCCTTTCCTCATAAGATTTTCCCTCCATACCAGGCACATCCTGGTAAATCTCCTCTGCACCTGTTCCAAAGCTTCCACGTCCTTCCTATAATGAGACGACCAGAACATAGAACATAGAACATAGAACAGTACAGCACAGAACAGGCCCTTCGGCCCTCGATGTTGTGCCGAACAATGATCACCCTACTTTAAACCCACGTAACCCGTATACCCGTAACCCAACAATCCCCCCATTAACCTTACACTACGGGCAATTTTAGCATGGCCAATCCACCTAACCCGCACATCTTCGGACTGTGGGAGGAAACCGGCGCACCCGGAGGCAACCCACGCGCACACGGGGAGGATGTGCAGACTCCACACAGACAGTGACCCAGCCGGGAATCGAACCTGGGACCCTGGAGCTGTGAAGCATTGATGCTAACCACCATGCTACCGTGAGGGCCCCAGAACTGTACGCAATACTCCAAATGCGGCCATACCAGAGTTTTGTACAGCTGCAACATGACCTCATGGCTCCGAAACTCAATCTCTCTACCAATAAAGGCCAACCACCATAGGCCTTCTTCACAACCCTATCAACCGGGTGGCAACTTTCAGGGATCTATGTACATGGACACCGAGATCCCTCTGCTCATCCATACTGCTAAGAATTTTACCATTAGCCAAATATTCCGCATTCCTGTTCTTTCCAAAGTGAATCACCTCACACTTCTCTACATTAAACTCCATTTGCCACCTCTCAGCCCAGCTCTGCAGCTTATCTATGTCCCTCTGTAACCTGCAACATCCTTCCACATTGTCTACAACTCCACCGACTTTAGTGTCGTCTGCAAATGTACTCACCCAACCTTCTGTGCCCGCCTCTAGGTCATTTATAAAAATGACAAACTGCAACGGCCCCAGAACAGATCTAAATTTATTGGATAAGCATATGGATGATAAGGGCATAGTGTAGGTTAGATGGCCTTTAGATTTTTTCCATGTCGGTGCAACATCGAGGGCCGAAGGGCCTGTACTGCGCTGTATCGTTCTATGTTCTATGTTCTATCTTTTATAATCCTCTCCAAGACTTTACCCACCACAGACGTGAGGCTCACCGGCCTATAGTTACCGGGGTTATCTCTATTCCCCTTCTTGAACAAAGGGTCCACATTTGCTATCCTCCAGTCTGGCACTATTCCTGTAGCCAATGATGACATAAAAATCAAAGCCAAAGGCTCAGCAATCTCTTCCCTGGCTTCCCAGAGAATCCTAGGATAAATCCCATCAGGCCCCGGGGACTTACCTATTTTCACCTTGTCCAGAATTGCCAACATTCTCCTCCACAACATTATCTTTTCCTGAGTGAATACTGACGAAAAGTATTCATTTAGTATCTCGCTTATCTCCTCAGCCTCCACCCACAACCTCCCACCACTGTCCTTGACTGGCCCTACTCTTACCCTAGTCATTCTTTTATTCCTGACATACCTATAGAAAGCTTTTAGGTTTTCCTTGATCCTACCTGCCAAAGACTTCTCATGTCCTCCTTGCTCGTCTTAGCTCCTCTTTAGATCCTTCCTCGCTTCCTTGTAACTATCAAGCGCCCCAACTGAAACTTCACGCCTCATCTTCACATAGGCCTCCTTCTTCCTCTTAACAGAGATTCCACTTTTGGTAAACCACGGTTCCCTCGCTCGACCCCTTCCTCCCTGCCTGACTGGTACGTACTTATCAAGAACATGCAATAGCTGTTCCTTGAACAAGCTCCACATATCCAGTGTGCCCAACCCTTGCAGCCTACTTCTCCAACCTACACATCCTAAGTCATGTCTAATGGCATCATAATTGCCCTTCCCCCAGCTATAACTCTTGCCCTGGGGGTATACTTATCCCTTTCCATCACTAACGTAAAGGTCACCGAATTGTGGTCACTGTTTCCAAAGTGCTCACCTACCTCCAGATCTAACACCTGGCCTGGTTCATTACCCAATACCAAATCCAATGTGGCCTCGCCTCTTGTTGGCCTGTCAACATATTGTGTCAGGAAACCCTCCTGCACACATTGTACAAAGAACGACCCATCTAATGTACTCGAACTATATCTTTTCCAGTCAATATTTGGAAAGTTAAAGTCTCCCATAACAACTACCCTGTTACTTTCGCTCTTTTCCAGAATCATCTTTGCCATCCTTTTCTCTACATCCCTAGAACTATTAGGTGGCCTATAGAAAACTCCCAACAGGTACATACAAAATGATCAGAGGGTTAGATAGGGTGGACAGCGAGAGCCTTCTCCCGCGGATGGAGGTGGCTAGCACGAGGGGACATAGCCTTAAATTGAGGGGTAATAGATATAGGACAGAGGTCAGAGGTGGGTTTTTTACGCAAAGAGTGGTGAGGCCGTGGAATGCCCTACCTGCAACAGTAGTGAACTCGCCAACATTGAGGGCATTAAAAAATTTATTGGATAAGCATATGGATGATAAGGGCATAGTGTAGGTTAGATGGCCTTTAGTTTTTTTTCCCATGTCGGTGCAACATCGAGGGCCGAAGGGCCTGTACTGCGCTGTATCGTTCTATGTTCTAGGGTGACCTCTCCTTTCCTGTTTCTAACCTCAGCCCATACTACCTCGGAAGAAGAGTCCCCATCTAGCATCCTTTCCGCCACCGTAATACTGTCCTTGACTAGCAGCGCCACACCTCCCCATCTTTTGCCCCCTTCTCTGAGCTTACTAAAACACCTAAACCCGGAACCTGCAACAACCATTCCTGCCCCTGCTCTATCCATGTCTCTGAAATGGCCACAACATCGAAGTCCAGGTACCAACCCATGCTGCCAGTTCCCCTACCTTATTTCGAATATACCTGGCATTGAAGTAGACACACTTCAAACCACCTACCTGAACACGGCACCCTCCTGTGAAGTCATATCTGTGCTCCTGACCTCTATACTCTCTATCTCCCGTACCCCAAAACTACAATCCAGGTTCCCATGCCCCTGCTGAATTAGTTTAAACCCCCCCAAAGAGCACTAACAAATCTCCCCCCAGGATATTGGTGCCCCTCAGGTTCAGATGTAGACCATCCTGTCTATAGAGGTCCCACCTTCCCCAGAAAGAGCCCCAGTTATCCAGAAATCTGAATCCCTCCCGCCTGCACCATCCCTGTAGCCACGTGTTTAATTGCTCTCTCTCCCTATTCCTCATCTCACTATCACGTGGCACGGGCAACAACCCAGAGATAACAACTCTGTTTGTTCTCGCTCTGAGCTTCCATCCTAGCTCCCTAAAGGCCTGCCTAACATCCCCTACATTCCCGATATTCTTCCAAAGCTTTGTCTGTCTTCAGTCGCCTAGACCTTATGTATGCTTCCTTTTTCCTCTTAGCTCGTCTCACAATTTCACCTGTCATCCATGGTTCTCTAATCTTACCATTTCCATCCCTCATTTTCAAAGGGACATGTCTGTCCTGCACTCTAATCAACGTCTCTTTAAAAGCCTCCCACATATCAAATGTGGATTTACCTTCAAACAGCTGCTTCCAATCCACATTCCCCAGCTCCTGCCGAATTTTGGTATAGTTGGCCTTCCCCCAATTTAGCACTCTTCCTTTAGGACCACTCTCATCTTTGTCCATGAGTATTCTAAAACTTATGGAATTGTGATCATAATTCCCAAAGTAATCCCCGACTGAAACTTCAACCACCTGGCCGGGCTCATTCCCCAACACCTGGATGCTCCTTACAAATTCTGCTCCATCTAGACCTCTGACACTAAGTGTATCCCAGTCAATGTTGGGAAAATTAAAATCCCCTATCACCACCACCCTGCTGCTCGTACATCTTTCCATAATCTGTTTCCATATTTGTACCTCTATCTCACGCTCGCTGTTGGGACGTCTGTCGTACAGCACCAACATTGTTATCGCACCCTTCCTATTTCTGAGCTCTGCCCATATCGCCTCACTGCTCGAGTCCTCCTAGTGCCCTCCTTCAGCACAGCGCTGTGATATTCTCTGACCAGTAATGCAACTCCTCCACCCCTTTTACCTCCCTC
>NC_052165.1:83932693-83937485 GCF_902713615.1 Scyliorhinus canicula | reverse complement strand
AGGTAGGTAGGTAGGTAGGTAGGTAGATAGATAGATAGATAGATAGATAGATAGATAGATAGATAGATAGATAGATAGATAGATAGATAGATATCTATCTATCTATCTATTCATCCGTCCGTCTGTCTGTCTATCTATCTATCTATCTATCTATCTATCTCTCTCTCTCTCTCTCTCTCTCTCTATCTATCTATCTATCTATCTATCTATCTATCTATCTATCTATCTATCTACTCATCCGTCCGTCCGCCTGTCTATCTATCTATCTATCTATCTATCTATCTATCTATCTATCTATCTATCTATCTATCTATCTATCTATCTATCTATCTATCTATCTATCTATCTATCTATCTATCTATCTATCTCTCTCTCTCTCTCTCTCTCTCTCTCTCTCTCTCTATCTATCTATCTATCTATCTATCTATCTATCTATCTATTCATCCGTCCGTCTGTCTATCTATCTATCTATCTATCTATCTATCTATCTATCTATCTATCTATCTATCTATCTATCTATCTATCTATCTATCTATCTACCTACCTACCTACCTATCTATAGAACATAGAACGATACAGCGCAGTACAGGCCCTTCGGCCCTCGATGTTGCACCGACATGGAAAAAAAACTAAAGGCCATCTAACCTACACTATGCCCTTATCATCTATATGCTTATCCAATAAATTTTTTAATGCCCTCAATGTTGGCGAGTTCACTACTGTTGCAGGTAGGGCATTCCACGGCCTCACCACTCTTTGCGTAAAAAACCCACCTCTGACCTCTGTCCTATATCTATTACCCCTCAATTTAAGGCTATGTCCCCTCGTGCTAGCCACCTCCATCCGCGGGAGAAGGCTCTCGCTGTCCACCCTATCTAACTCTCTGATCATTTTGTATGCCTCTATTAAGTCACCTCTTAACCTTCTTCTCTCTAACGAAAACAACCTCAAGTCCATCAGCCTTTCCTCATAAGATTTTCCCTCCATACCAGGCAACATCCTGGTAAATCTCCTCTGCACCCGTTCCAAGGCTTCCACGTCCTTCCTATAATGAGGCGACCAGAACTGTACGCAATACTCCAAATGCGGCCGTACTAGAGTTTTGTACAACTGCAACATGACCTCATGGCTCCGGAACTCAATCCCTCCACCAATAAAGGCCAACACACCATAGGCCTTCTTCACAACCCTATCAACCTGGGTGGCAACTTTCAGGGATCTATGTACATGGACACCAAGATCCCTCTGCTCATCCACACTACCAAGAATTTTACCATTAGTCAAATATTCTGCATTCCTGTTATTCTTTCCAAAGTGAATCACCTCACACTTTTCCACATTAAACTCCATTTGCCACCTCTCAGCCCAGCTCTTCAGCTTATCTATGTCCCTCTGTGACCTGCAACATCCTTCCGCACTGTCTACATCTATCTATCTATCTATCTATCTATCTATCTATCTATCTATCTATCTATCTATCTATCTATCTATCTATCTATCTATCTATCTATCTATCTATCATCTATCATCTATCTATCTATCTACCTACCTACCTACCTACCTCCCTACCTACCTACCTACCTATCTATCTACCTACCTATCTACCTACCTACCTACCTACCTACCTACCTACCTACCTACCTACCTATCTATCTATCTATCTATCTATCTGGCTATCTATCTTTCTATGTATCTATGATCTTTCCATCCGTCTATGAATGTAACGATCTGCTGATGTGCCTTATAACTATCTACCTAACCATCTATCTGTACACAGAAGTATCTATATAACTGTCGATCTGTCTATCTATCTATCTTTCTATCTATATATCTCTCTATCAACCTATCTAACTGTCGATCTGTCTATCTATCTATCTTTCTATCTATATATCTCTCTATCAACCTATCGCTCTGTTTATATTTCTATCTTTCGACCTATCAATCTATCAATCCATCTATCTATCTGTCTATCTACCTATCAATCTATCAATCTATCTATCTATATAGCTATATTTATATCGATCTATCTATCTATGAATCTATTTGTCAATCTATGCATCTATCAATCTATATATGAAAATTTCTATCAATCTATCTATCTATCTATCTTAATTCGCCGAGAAAATCAATTTTCTCCCAAAAAGGAATGTTTGGCAAAAAATAATGAATTTTGATGCAAGCAGTTTGACAAAATGCTTAATTCGACGGGAAAACTACTTTTATGCATTAAAAGACTGTTTAGCAAAACATAGCGAATTTTGATGCAAACAGGTTGTCAAAATGCTTAATGCGCCGAGAAAATCACTTTTACGCCATTAAAGACGTTTTGGCATAAAGTGATTTTCTCGGCGAATTATGCATTTTCACAAACTGCTTGCAGTTTGTCAAAATGCTTAATGCGCCGAGAAAATCACTTTTCTGGCATAAAAGACTTTTTTGGGAAGAAGTAGTGTATTTTGAGGCAAGCAGTTTGTCAAAATGCTTAATTCGCCGAGAAAACCACTTTTTTGCATTAAAAGACTGTTTAACAAAACATAGTGAATTTTGAGGCAAACAGGTTGTGAAAATGCTTAATTCGCTGAGAAATCACTTTTACGCCATTAAAGACTGTTTGGGAAAAAATAGTGAATTTTGATGCAAGCAGTTTGTTACAATACTTTATTCGCGGAGAAAATCACTTTTATGCCAAAAAAGTGATTTTTCTCTGCGAATTAAGCATTTTGACAAACTGCTTCTATGAAAATTCACTATTTTTTGCCGAATATTCTTTTTTGGCATAAAAGTGATTTTCTCGGCGAATATAGCATTCTGATATAATGCTTGCATCAGAATTCACTATTTGTTGCCGAACATTCTATTTTGGCATAAAGGTAATTGGCTCGGCGAATAAAGCATTTTGACAAACTGCTTGCATCAAAATTCACAATGTTCTGATAAACAGTCTTTCATTCCATAAAAGTGATTTTCACGGCGAATTAAGCTTTTTGACAAACTGCTTGCATCAAAATTCACAATCTATTGCCAAACCGTCTTTTATGACATAAAGGTGATTTTCTCCGCGAATTAGGCATTTTGACAAACTGCTTGCATCAAAATTCATTATGTTTTGCTAAACAGTCTTTTATTGCATAAAAGTGTTTTTGTCGGCGAATTAAGCATTTTGGCAAACTGCTTGCATCAAAATTCACTATTTTTACCCGAACATTCTTCTTTGGCATAAAAGTGAATTTCTCGGCGAATTATGCATTTCGACAAACTGCTTGCATGAAAATTCACTATTCATTGCCAAACATTCTTTTTTGGGAGAAAAGTGATTTGCTCGGCGAATTAAGCATTTTGACAAACTGCGTGCATCAAAATTCAATATTTTTCCCAATTTTTTTCGTAGAAGATTGATTTTCATGCCTAATTAAGATAGATAGATTGATATTGATTAAGGGCAGCACGATAGCATGGTAGTTAGCATAAATGCTTCACAGCTCCAGGGTCCCAGGTTCGATTCCTGGCTGGGTCTCTGTCTGTGTGGAGTCTGCACGTCCTCCCGTGTGTGCGTGGGTTTCATCCCGTTTCCTCCAACAGTCCGAAGATGTGCGGGTTAGGTAGATTGGCCATGCTAAATTGCCCGTAGTGTCCTTAAAAGTAAGGTTAAGGGGGGGGGGGGGGGGGGTTTGGGTTACGGGTATAGGGTGGATATGTGGGTTTGAGTAGGGTGATCATTGCTCGGCACATCATCGAGGGCCGAAGGGCCTGTTCTGTGCCGTACTGCTCTATGTTCTATGTTCTATATCAATTTAAATATATAGATGGATAGATACATAGATAGATAGATAGATGGATGGACAGATCGGTAGATTAATAGTTAGATAGACAGATAGATAGATAGATAGATATGTAGATAAATATGTAGATCGAACATTCGTGAGAGAGATTGATAGAAACATAGATATATAGATGGATAGATACATAGATAAAGAAACAGATTAACAGATAGGTAGATCGATATAAATATAGCTATATAGATAGATAAATACATAGATAGATACATAGATAGATAGATAGATAGATAGATAGATAGATAGATCGATAGATCGATAGATAGATAGATAGATAGATAGATAGATAGATAGATAGATAGATAGATAGATAGATAGATAGATAGACAGATAGATTCGTTTGTGTACAGATAGATAGTTCGATAGATAGTTATATAGGCAGATCAGATAGATAGATGGATAGCTAGATAGACAGATAGATAGGTGGTCTGACAGATCGATCGTTATAGAGATAAATAGTTTGATAGGTAGTTAGATTGTCAGTAATATACATTCGTTTGTGTACAGATCGGTAGTTAGATGGATAGTTATATAGGCTGATCAGTGTATCGTTACATTCTTAGATAGATAGAAAGATAGATAGATACATAGACAGATAGATAGACACACAGATAGATAGACAATCAGATAGATAGGCTGATAGATAGATATATAGATAGATAGACAGATAGATAGATAGATAGATAGATAGATAGATAGACAGATAGATAGATAGATAGATAGATAGATAGATAGATAGATAGATAGATAGATAGATAGATAGATATGTAGATAAATATATAGATCGAACGATCGTGAGAGAGATTGATAGAAACATAGATATATAGATCGATAGATACATAGATAAAGAAATAGATTAACAGATAGGGAGATCGATATAAATATAGCTATATAGATAGGTAAATACATAGATAGATACATAGATAGATAGATAGATAGATAGATAGATGGATAGATAG
>NC_052165.1:83910193-83920193 GCF_902713615.1 Scyliorhinus canicula | reverse complement strand
ATATATAGATAGATAGATAGATAGATAGATAGATAGATAGATAGATTGATAGATAGATAGATGGATAGATAGATAGATATGTCCTGAGATAGATAGATAGATAAATAGGTAGATTGATAGACTGATAGATAGATAGATAGATAGATAGATAGATAGATAGATAGATAGATAGATAGATAGATAGATACATAGGTAATTAGAATGATAGATAGATAGATAGATCGACAGATCGATAGATAGATAGATAGATAGATAGATAGATAGATAGATAAATAGATAGATAGATAGATAGATAGATAGATAGATATTTAGATAGATAGATAGATAGATAGATAGATAGATAGATAGATAGATGGATAGATAGATAGACAGCTATGTCGACAGATATATAGATAGATACATAGGTAGATTGATAGACAGCTTGATAGATAAATAGATAGATTGCCAGAGAGACAGATAGATAGATAATTAGAATTATAGATAGATAGATAGACAGATAGATTCGTTTGTGTACAGATAGATAGTTAGATAGATAGTTATATAGGCAGATCAGATAGATAGATGGATAGATAGACAGATAGATTCGTTTGTGTACAGATAGATAGTTAGATAGACAGTTATATAGGCAGATAAGATAGATAGATGGATAGCTAGATAGACAGATAGATAGATGGTCAGACAGATCGATCGTTATATAGATAAATAGTTTGATCGGTTGTTAGATTGTCAGTAATATGCATTCGTTTGTGAACAGATAGGTAGTTAGATAGATAGTTATATAGGCAGATCAGTGTATCGTTACATTCTTAGATAGATAGAAAGATAGATAGATAGATAGATAGATAGATAGATAGATAGATAGATAGATAGATAGATAGATAGATAGATAGTTGGATAGATAGATAGATAGATAGATGGATAGATAGACAGATAGATACGTTTGTGTACAGATAGATAGTTAGATAGACAGTTACATAGGCAGATAAGATAGATAGATGGATAGCTAGATAGACAGATAGATAGATGGTCAGACAGATCGATCGTTATATAGATAAATAGTTTGATAGGTTGTTAGATTGTCAGTAATATACATTCGTTTGTGTACAGATAGGTAGTTAGATGGATAGTTATATAGGCAGATCAGTGTATCGTTACATTCTTAGATAGATAGAAAGATAGATAGATACATAGACAGATAGATAGACACATAGATAGATAGATAGATAGATAGATAGATAGATAGATAGATAGATAGATAGACAATCAGATAGATAGGCTGATAGATAGATATATAGGTAAATACATATATAGATGGACCGATAGAGAGATAGGTAGATATATAGATAGATAGATAGATAGATATGTAGATAAATATATAGATCGAACGATCGTGAGATAGATTGATAGATTGATAGAAACATAGATATATAGATGGATGGATACATAGATAAAGAAATAGATTAATAGATAGATAGATCGATATAAATATAGCTATATAGATAGATATATAGAGACATAGATAGAGACATAGATAGATATATAGATAGATAGATAGATAGATAGATGGATAGATAGATAGATATGTCGAGAGATAGATAGATAGATACATAGGTAGATTGATAGACTGATAGATAGATAGATAGATAGTTAGATAGATAGATAGATAGATAGATAGATAGATAGATAGATAGATAGATAGATAGATAGATAGATAGATGGATAGATAGACAGATAGATTCGTTTGTGTACAGATAGATAGTTAGATAGACAGTTATATAGGCAGATAAGATCGATAGATGGATAGCTAGATAGACAGATAGATAGATGGTCAGACAGATCGATCGTTATATAGATAAATAGTTTGATAAGTTGTTAGATTGTCAGTAATATACATTCGTTTGTGTACAGATAGGTAGTTTGATGGATAGTTATATAGGCAGATCAGTGTAACGTTACATTCTTAGATAGATAGAAAGATAGATAGATACATAGACAGATAGTTAACACATAGATCGATAGATAGATAGATAGATAGATAGATAGATAGATAGATAGATAGATAGATAGATAGATAGATTGATAGACAATCAGATAGATAGGCTGATAGATAGATATATAGGTAAATAGATATATAGATGGACCGATAGAGAGATAGGTAGATATAGATAGATAGATAGATAGATAGATAGATAGATATGTAGATAAATATATACATCGAACGATCGTGAGATAGATTGATAGATTGATAGAAACATAGATATATAGATGGATAGATACATAGATAAAGAAATAGATTAACAGATAGGTAGATCGATATAAATATAGCAAAATAGATAGATAAATACATATATAGATACTTAGATAGATAGATAGATAGATAGATAGATAGATGGATAGATAGATAGATAATTAGAATGATAGATAGATAGATAGATAGATAGATAGATAGATAATTAGAATGATAGATAGATAGATAGATAGATAGATAGATAGATAGATAGATAGATAGATAGATAGATAGATAAATAGATAGATAGATAGATAGATAGATAGATAGATAGATAGATAGATAGATAGATAGATAGATAGATAGATAGATAGATGGATACATAGATAGATAGACAGATAGATTCGTTTGTGTACAGATAGATAGTTAGATAGATAGTTATATAGGCAGATCAGATAGATAGATGGATAGATAGACAGATAGATCCGTTTGTGTACAGATAGATAGTTAGATAGACAGTTATAATGGCAGATAAGATAGATAGATGGATAGCTAGATAGACAGATAGATAGATGGTCAGACAGATCGATCGTTATATAGATAAATAGTTTGATAGGTTGTTAGATTGTCAGTAATATACATTCGTTTGTGTGCAGATAGGTAGTTAGATGGATAGTTATATAGGTAGATCAGTGTGTCGTTACATTCTTAGATAGATAGAAAGATAGACAGATACATAGACAGATAGATAGACACGTAGATAGATAGATAGATAGATAGATAGATAGATAGATAGATAGATAGACAATCAGATAGATAGGCTGATAGATAGATATATAGGTAAATAGATATATAGATGGACCGATAGAGAGATAGGTAGATATATTGATAGATAGATAGATAGATATGTAGATAAATATATAGATCGAAAGATCGTGAGATAGATAGACAATCAGATAGATAGGCGGATAGATAGATATAGAGGTAGATAGATATATAGAAGGACCGATAGAGAGATAGGTAGATATAGATAGATAGATAGACAGATAGATAGATAGATAGACAGATAGATAGATAGATAGATAGATAGATAGATAGATATGTAGATACATATATAGATCGAACGATCGTGAGATAGATTGATAGATTGATAGAAACATAGATATATAGATGGATGGATACATAGATAAAGAAATAGATTAATAGATAGATAGATCGATATAAATATAGCTATATAGATAGATATATAGAGACATAGATAGAGACATAGATAGATATATAGATAGATAGATAGATAGATAGATGGATAGATAGATACATATGTCGAGAGATAGATAGATAGATACATAGGTAGATTGATAGACTGATAGATAGATAGATAGATAGTTAGATAGATGGATAGATAGATAGATAGATAGATAGATAGATAGATAGATAGATAGATAGATAGATAGATGGATAGATAGACAGATAGATTCGATTGTGTACAGATAGATAGTTAGATAGACAGTTATATAGGCAGATAAGATCGATAGATGGATAGCTAGATAGACAGATAGATAGATGGTCAGACAGATCGATCGTTATATAGATAAATAGTTTGATAAGTTGTTAGATTGTCAGTAATATACATTCGTTTGTGTACAGATAGGTAGTTTGATGGATAGTTATATAGGCAGATCAGTGTAACGTTACATTCTTAGATAGATAGAAAGATAGATAGATACATAGACAGATAGTTAACACATAGATCGATAGATGGATAGATAGATAGACAGATAGATAGATAGATAGATAGATAGATAGATAGATAGATAGATAGATAGATTGATAGACAATCAGATAGATAGGCTGATAGATAGATATATAGGTAAATAGATATATAGATGGACCGATAGAGAGATAGGTAGATATAGATAGATAGATAGATAGATAGATAGATAGATAGATATGTAGATAAATATATACATCGAACGATCGTGAGATAGATTGATAGATTGATAGAAACATAGATATATAGATGGATAGATACATAGATAAAGAAATAGATTAACAGATAGGTAGATCGATATAAATATAGCAAAATAGATAGATAAATACATATATAGATACTTAGATAGATAGATAGATAGATAGATAGATAGATAGATAGATGGATAGATAGATAGATAATTAGAATGATAGATAGATAGATAGATAGATAGATAGATAATTAGAATGATAGATAGATAGATAGATAGATAGATAGATAGATAGATAGATAGATAGATAGATAGATAAATAGATAGATAGATAGATAGATAGATAGATAGATAGATAGATAGATAGATAGATAGATAGATAGATAGATAGATAGATAGATGGATACATAGATAGATAGACAGATAGATTCGTTTGTGTACAGATAGATAGTTAGATAGATAGTTATATAGGCAGATCAGATAGATAGATGGATAGATAGACAGATAGATCCGTTTGTGTACAGATAGATAGTTAGATAGACAGTTATAATGGCAGATAAGATAGATAGATGGATAGCTAGATAGACAGATAGATAGATGGTCAGACAGATCGATCGTTATATAGATAAATAGTTTGATAGGTTGTTAGATTGTCAGTAATATACATTCGTTTGTGTGCAGATAGGTAGTTAGATGGATAGTTATATAGGTAGATCAGTGTGTCGTTACATTCTTAGATAGATAGAAAGATAGACAGATACATAGACAGATAGATAGACACGTAGATAGATAGATAGATAGATAGATAGATAGATAGATAGATAGATAGACAATCAGATAGATAGGCTGATAGATAGATATATAGGTAATAGATATATAGATGGACCGATAGAGAGATAGGTAGATATATTGATAGATAGATAGATAGATATGTAGATAAATATATAGATCGAAAGATCGTGAGATAGATTGATAGATTGATAGAAACATAGATATATAGATGGATAGATACATAGATAATGAAATAGATTAACAGATAGGTAGGTCGATATAAATATAGCTATATAGATAGATAAATACATATATAGATACATAGATAGATAGATAGACACATAGATAGATAGACAATCAGATAGATAGGCGGATAGATAGATATAGAGGTAGATAGATATATAGAAGGACCGATAGAGAGATAGGTAGATATATAGATAGATAGATAGACAGATAGATAGATAGATAGACAGATAGATAGATCGATGGATAGATAGATAGATAGATATGTAGATACATATATAGATCGAACGATCGTGAGATAGATTGATAGATTGATAGAAACATAGATATATGGATGGATGGATACATAGATAAAGAAATAGATTAATAGATAGATCGATATAAATATAGCTATATAGATAGATAGATAGATACATAGATAGATACATAGATAGATATATAGATAGATATATAGATAGATAGATAGATAGAAGGATAGATAGATAGATATGTCGAGAGATAGATAGATAGATACATAGGTAGATTGATAGACTGATAGATAGATAGATAGATAGATAGATAGATAGATAGATAGATAGTTAGATACATTGAGAGATAGATAGATAGATAGATAGATAGATAGATAGATGGATAGATAGACAGATAGATTCGTTTGTGTACAGATAGATTGTTAGATAGACAGTTATATAGGCAGATCAGATCGATAGATGGATAGCTAGATAGACAGATAGATAGATGGTCAGACAGATCGATCGTTATATAGATAAATAGTTTGATAGGTTGTTAGATTGTCAGTAATATACATTCGTTTGTGTACAGATAGGTAGTTAGATGGATAGTTATATAGGCAGATCAGTGTATCGTTACATTCTTAGATAGATAGAAAGATAGATAGATACATAGACAGATAGATAGACACATTGATAGATAGATAGATAGATAGATAGATAGATAGATAGATAGATAGATAGATAGATAGATAGATAGATAGATAGATAGATAGATAGATAGATAGATAGATAGATAGATAGGTAGATAGATAGATAGATAGACAATCAGATAGATAGGCTGATAGATAGATATATAGGTAAATAGATATATAGATGGACCGATAGAGAGATAGGTAGATATATAGATAGATAGATATGTAAATGAATATATAGATCGAACGATCGTGAGATACATTGATAGATTGATCGAAACATAGATATATAGATGGATAGATACATAGATAAAGAAATAGATTAACAGATAGGTAGATCGATATAAATATAGCTATATAGATAGATAAATACATATATAGATACATAGATAGATAGATAGATAGATAGATAGATAGATGGATAGATAGTTAGATAATTAGAATGATAGATAGATAGATAGATAGATAGATAATTAGAATGATAGATAGATAGATAGATAGATAGATAGATAGATAAATAGATAGATAGATAGATAGATAGATAGATAGATAGATAGATAGATAGATGGATAGATAGATAGATAGATATGTCGACAGATATATAGATAGATACATAGGTAGATTGATAGACAGATTGATAGATAGATAGATAGATTGCCAGAGAGACAGATAGATAGATAATTAGAATGATAGATAGATAGATAGACAGATAGATTCGTTTGTGTACAGATAGATAGTTAGATAGATAGTTATATAGGCAGATCAGATAGATAGATGGACAGCTAGATAGACAGATAGATTTAGCTGATTAGATACATAGATAGACAAATATTACTGTCAATCTAACTAACTATAAAACCATTTATCTATATAACGATCGATCTGACTGTTCATCTATCTATCTATCTATCTATCTATCTATCTATCTATCTATCTATCTATCTATCTATCTATCTATCTATCTATCTATCTATCTATCTATCTATCTATCTATCTATCTGTCTCAATATCAATCAAGCTAGGGATCTGTCTATCTATGTATCTATCTATCTATCTATCTATCTATCTATCTATCTATCTACCTATCTATCTATATGGCTATCTATCTTTCTATGTATCTATCGATCTTTCCATCCGTCTATGAATCTAACGATCTGCTGATGTGCCTATATAACTTTATACGTAACCATTTATCTGTACACAGATGTATCTATATAACTGTCGATCTGTCTATCTATCTATCTTTCTATCTATATATCTCTCTATCAACCTATCTCTCTGTTTATATTTCTATCTTTCGACATATCTATCTAACAATCCATCTATCTATCTGTCTATCTACCTATCAATCAATCAATCTATCTATCTATGTATCTATCAATCTATATATCTAAATGTCTATCAATCTATCTATCTAGCTATCTTAATTCGCCGAGAAAATCAATTTTCTCCCAAAAAGGAATGTTTGGCAAAAAATAATGAATTTTGATGGAAGCTGTCTGTGTGGAGTCTGCACATCCTCCCCGTGTGTGCGTGGGTTTCCTCCGGGTGCTCCGGTTTCCTCCCAGTCCAAAGATGTGCTGGTTAGGTGGATTGGCCATGCTAAATTGCCCGTAGTGTCCTAAAAAAAAGTAAGGTTAAGGGTTGGGGTGGGGGGGTGGTTGGGTTTCGGATATGGGGTGGATACGTGGGTTTGAGTGGGGTGATCATGGCTCGGCACAACATCGAGGGCCGAGGGGCCTGTTCTGTGCTGTACTGTTCTATGTTCTAAGCAGTTCGTCAAAATGCTTAATTCGACGAGAAAACCACTTTTATGCATTAAAAGACTGTTTAGCAAAACATAGTGTATTTTGATGCAAACAGGTTGTCAAAATGCTTAATGCGCCGAGAAAATCACTTTTACGCCATTAAAGATTGTTTGGGAAGAAGTAGTGAATTTTGATGCAAGCAGCTTGTTACAATACTTTATTCGCCGAGAAAATCACTTTTATGCCAAAAAAGTGATTTTTCTCTGCGAATTAAGCATTTTGACAAACTGCTTGTATGAAAATTCACTATTTTTTGCCGAACATTCTTTTTTGGCATAAAAGTGATTTTCTCGGCGAATATAGCATTCTGATAAACTGCTTGCATCAAAATTCACTATTTGTTGCCGCACATTCTATTTTGGCAAAAAAGTAATTGTCTCGGCGAATAAAGCATTTTGTCAAACTGCTTACATCAAAATTCACAATGTTCTGATATTTTATTGCATAAAAGTGATTTTCACGGCGATTTAGGCATTTTGACAACCTGCTTGCATCAAAATTCACTATTTTTACCCGAACATTCTTCTTTGGCATAAAAGTGATTTTCTCGGCGAATTATGCATTTCGACAAACTGCTTACATGGAAATTCACTATTCTTTGGCAAACATTCTTTTTGGGAGAAAAGTGATTTGCTTGGCGAATTAAGCATTTTGACAAACTGCTTGCATCAAAATTCACTATTTTTTGCCAATTTGTTGAGAGAAAATTGATTTTCTTGGCGAATGGATGGATTGATATCAATTTATGATAAACAGACTTTTATTGCATAAAAGTGATTTTCACAGCGAATTAAGCATTTTGACAAACTGCTTGCATCAAAATTCATTTATGTTTTGCTAAACAGTCTTTTATTGCATAAAAGTGATCTTCTCGGCGAATTAAGCATTTTGACAAACTGCTTGAATGAAAATTCACTATTCTTTGCCAAACATTCTTTTTTGGGAGAAAAGTGATTTGCTGGGCGAATTAAGCATTTTGACAAACTGCTTGCATTACAATTCAATACTTTTTGCCAATTTTTTCGGAGAAAATTGATTTTCTTGGCTAATTAAGATAGATAGATTGATATTGATTAAGGGCAGCATGGTAGCATGGTGGTTAGCATAAATGCATCACAGCTCCAGGGTCCCAGGATCGATTCCAGGCTGGGTCTCTGTCTGTGTGGAGTCTGCACGTCCTCCCCGTGTGTGCGTGGGTTTCATCCGGTTTCCTCCAACAGTCCGAAAATGTGCAGGTTAGGTAGATTGACCATGCTAAATTGCCCGTAGTGTTTTTTAAAAGTAAGGTTAAGGGGGGGTTGTTGGGTTACGGGTATAGGCTGGATATGTGGGTTTGAGTAGGGTGATCATTGCTCGGCACAACATCGAGGGCCGAAGGGCCTGTTCTGTGCCATACTGCTCTATGTTCTATGTTCTATATCAATTTAGATATATAGATGGATAGATACATAGATAGACAAATAGATTCATAGATAGATAGATCGATATAAATATAGCTATATAGATAGGTAGATACATAGATAGATAGATAGATGGATGGACAGATCGGTAGATTAATAGTTAGATAGACAGATAGATAGATAGATAGGTAGATAGATATATAGATGGACCGATAGAGAGATAGGTAGATATATAGATAGATAGATAGACAGATAGATTCATAGATAGATAGATCGATATAAATATAGCTATATAGATAGGTAGATACATAGATAGATAGATAGATGGATGGACAGATCGGTAGATTAATAGTTAGATAGACAGATAGATAGATAGATAGGTAGATAGATATATAGATGGACCGATAGAGAGATAGGTAGATATATAGATAGATAGATAGACAGATAGATAGATAGATAGATAGATAGATAGATAGATAGATAGATAGATAGATAGATAGATAGATAGATAGATATATAGATAAATAGTTTGATAGGTAATTAGATTGTCAGTAATATACATTCGTTTGTGTACAGATAGGTAGTTAGATGGATCGTTATATAGGCAGATCAGTGTATCGTTGCATTCTTAGATAGATAGATAGATACATAGACAGATAGATAGACAC
>NC_052165.1:83900193-83902693 GCF_902713615.1 Scyliorhinus canicula | reverse complement strand
TTCGCCGAGAAAATCAATTTTGTCCCAAAAAGACTGTTTGGGAAAAAATAGTGAATTTTGATGGCAAGCTGTCTGTGTGGAGTCTGCACATCCTCCCCGTGTGTGCGTGGGTTTCCTCCGGGTGCTCCGGTTTCCTCCCAGTCCAAAGATGTGCTGGTTAGGTGGATTGGCCATGCTAAATTGCCCGTAGTGTCCTAAAAAAAAGTAAGGTTAAGGGTTGGGGTGGGGGGGTGGTTGGGTTTCGGATATGGGGTGGATACGTGGGTTTGAGTGGGGTGATCATGGCTCGGCACAACATCGAGGGCCGAGGGGCCTGTTCTGTGCTGTACTGTTCTATGTTCTAAGCAGTTCGTCAAAATGCTTAATTCGACGAGAAAACCACTTTTATGCATTAAAAGACTGTTTAGCAAAACATAGCGAATTTTGATGCAAACAGGTTGTCAAAATGCTTAATGCGCCGAGAAAATCACTTTTACGCCATTAAAGATTGTTTGGGAAGAAGTAGTGAATTTTGATGCAAGCAGTTTGTTACAATACTTTATTCGCCGAGAAAATCACTTTTATGCCAAAAAAGTGATTTTTCTCTGCGAATTAAGCATTTTGACAAACTGCTTGTATGAAAATTCACTATTTTTTGCCGAACATTCTTTTTTGGCATAAAAGTGATTTTCTCGGCGAATATAGCATTCTGATAAACTGCTTGCATCAAAATTCACTATTTGTTGCCGCACATTCTATTTTGGCAAAAAAGTAATTGTCTCGGCGAATAAAGCATTTTGTCAAACTGCTTACATCAAAATTCACAATGTTCTGATATTTTATTGCATAAAAGTGATTTTCACGGCGATTTAGGCATTTTGACAACCTGATTGCATCAAAATTCACTATTTTTACCCGAACATTCTTCTTTGGCATAAAAGTGATTTTCTCGGCGAATTATGCATTTCGACAAACTGCTTACATGGAAATTCACTATTCTTTGGCAAACATTCTTTTTTGGGAGAAAAGTGATTTGCTTGGCGAATTAAGCATTTTGACAAACTGCTTGCATCAAAATTCACTATTTTTTGCCAATTTGTTGAGAGAAAATTGATTTTCTTGGCGAATGGATGGATTGATATCAATTTATGATAAACAGACTTTTATTGCATAAAAGTGATTTTCACAGCGAATTAAGCATTTTGACAAACTGCTGGCATCAAAATTCATTTATGTTTTGCTAAACAGTCTTTTATTGCATAAAAGTGATCTTCTCGGCGAATTAAGCATTTTGACAAACTGCTTGAATGAAGATTCACTATTCTTTGCCAAACATTCTTTTTTGGGAGAAAAGTGATTTGCTGGGCGAATTAAGCATTTTGACAAACTGCTTGCATTACAATTCAATACTTTTTGCCAATTTTTTCGGAGAAAATTGATTTTCTTGGCTAATTAAGATAGATAGATTGATATTGATTAAGGGCAGCATGGTAGCATGGTGGTTAGCATAAATGCATCACAGCTCCAGGGTCCCAGGTTCGATTCCAGGCTGGGTCTCTGTCTGTGTGGAGTCTGCACGTCCTCCCCGTGTGTGCGTGGGTTTCATCCGGTTTCCTCCAACAGTCCGAAAATGTGCGGGTTAGGTAGATTGACCATGCTAAATTGCCCGTAGTGTTTTTTAAAAGTAAGGTTAAGGGGGGGTTGTTGGGTTACGGGTATAGGCTGGATATGTGGGTTTGAGTAGGGTGATCATTGCTCGGCACAACATCGAGGGCCGAAGGGCCTGTTCTGTGCCATACTGCTCTATGTTCTATGTTCTATATCAATTTAGATATATAGATGGATAGATACATAGATAGACAAATAGATTCATAAATAGATAGATCGATATAAATATAGCTATATAGATAGGTAGATACATAGATAGATAGATAGATGGATGGACAGATCGGTAGATTAATAGTTAGATAGACAGATAGATAGATAGATAGGTAGATAGATATATAGATGGACCGATAGAGAGATAGGTAGATATATAGATAGACAGATAGATAGATAGATAGATAGATAGATAGATAGATAGATAGATAGATAGATAGATAGATAGATAGATAGATAGATAGATAAATAGTTTGATAGGTAATTAGATTGTCAGTAATATACATTCGTTTGTGTACAGATAGGTAGTTAGATGGATCGTTATATAGGCAGATCAGTGTATCGTTGCATTCTTAGATAGATAGATAGATACATAGACAGATAGATAGACACATAGATAGATAGATAGATAGACAGGTAGATAGATAGATATGTAGGTAAATATATAGATCGAACGATCGTGAGATAGATTGATAGATTGATAGAAACATAGATATATAGATGGACAGATACGTAGATAGATAGACAGATAGATTCGTTTGTGTACAGATAGATAGTTAGATAGATAGTTATATAGGCAGATCAGATAGATAGATGGATGGCTAGATAGACAGATAGATAGATGGTCAGACAGATCGATCGT
>NC_052165.1:83892693-83895193 GCF_902713615.1 Scyliorhinus canicula | reverse complement strand
ATAGACAGATAGATAGATGGTCAGAAAGATCGAATTTATATAGATAAATAGTTTGATAGGTAGTTAGATTGTCAGTAATATACATTCGTTTGTGTACAGATAGGTAGTTAGATGGATAGTCATATAGGCAGATCTGTGTATCGTTACATTCTTAGATAGATAGAAAGATAGATAGATACATAGACAGATAATTAGACACATAGATAGATAGACAATCAGATAGATAGGCTGATAGATAGATATATAGGTAGATAGATATATAGATGGACCGATAGAGAGATAGGAAGATATATATATAGATAGATAGACAGATAGATAGATAGATAGATGGATAGATATGTAGATAAATATATAGCTCGAACGATCGTGAGATAGATTGATAGAAACATCGATATATAGATGGATACATACATAGATAAAAAATAGATTAACAGATAGGTAGATCGATATAAATATTGCTATATAGATAGATAAATACATAGATAGATACATAGATAGATATATATATAGATAGATAGATAGATAGATAGATAGATAGATAGATAGATAGATAGATAGATAGATAGATGGATGGATAGATAGATAGATAATTTGAATGATAGGTAGATAGATAGATAGATAGATAGATAGATAGATAGATAGATAGATAGATAGATAGATAGATAGATAGACAGATAGATTCGTTTGTGTACAGATAGGTAGTTAGATAGATTGTTATATAGGCAGATCAGATAGATATATGGATAGCTAGATAGACAGATAGATAGATGGTCAGACAGATCGATCGTTATATAGATAAATAGTTTGATAGGTAGTTAGATTGTCAGTAATATAAAATCTTTTGTGTACAGATAGGTAGTTAGATGGATAGTTAGATAGGCTGATCAGTGTATCTTTACATTCTTAGATAGATAGACAGATAAATAGATAGATAGACAGATAGATAGATAGATATGTAGATAAATATATATACCGAACGATCGTGAGATAGATTGATAGATTGATAGAAACATAGATATATAGATGGATAGATACGTAGATAAAGAAATATATTAACAGATAGGTAGATCGATATAAATATAGCTATATAGATAGATTAATACATAGATAGATAGATAGATAGTAGATAGATAGATAGATAGATAGATAGATAGATAGACAGATAGATAGATAGATAGATAGATATGTAGATAAATATATAGATCGAACGATCGTGAGATAGATTGATAGATTGATAGAAACATACATATATAGATGGATAGATACGTAGATAAAGAAATAGATTAACAGATAGGTAGATCGATATAAATATAGCTATATAGATAGATTAATACATAGATAGATAGATAGATAGATAGATAGATAGATAGATTGATAGATAGATAGATAGATAGACAGACAGATAGATAGATAGATAGATAGATAGATAGATAGATAGATAGATAGATAGATAGATAGATAGATAGATAGATAGATAGATGGATGAATAGATAGATAGATAGATAGATAGATAGATAGATAGATAGATAGATAGATAGATAGATAGATAGATAGATAGATGGATAGACAGATAGATTCGTTTGAGTACAGATAGATAGTTAGATAGATATTTATATAGGCAGATGAATAGATATGGAAGAATCTAAGAATAGATAGATAGATAGATAGATAGATAGATAGATAGATAGATAGTTAGAGAGATAGATAGATAGATGGATAGATAGACAGATAGATTCGTTTGTGTACAGATAGATAGTCAGATAGATAGTTATATAGGCAGATCAAATAGATAGATGGATAGCTAGATAGACAGATAGATAGATGGTCAGACAGATCGATCGTTATATAGATAAATAGTTTGATAGGTAGTTAGATTGTAAGTAATATACATTCGTTTGTGTGCAGATAGGTAGTTAGATGGATCGTTATATTGGCAGATCAGTGTATCGTTACATTCTTAGATAGATAGATAGATAGATAGATAGATAGATAGATAGATAGATAGATAGATATATAGATAGATAGATAGACAGACAGATAGATTCGTTTGTGTACAGATAGATAGTTAGATAGATAGTTATATAGGCAGATCAGATAGATAGATGGATAGCTAGATAGACAGATAGATAGGTGGTCAGACAGATCGATCGTTATATAGATAAATAGTTTGATAGGTAGTTAGATTGTCAGTAATATACATTCGTTTGTGTACAGATAGGTAGTTAGATGGATAGTTATATAGGCAGATCAGTGTATCGTTACATTCTTAGATAGATAGAAAGATAGATAGATACATAGACAGATATATAGACACATAGATAGATAGATAGACAATCAGATAGATAGGCTGATAGACAGATATATAGGTAGATAGATATATAGATGGACCGATAGAGAGATAGGTAGATAGATAGATAGATAGATAGATAGACAGATAGATAGATAGATAGATAGATAAATAGATAGATAGATAGATAGATAGATAGATATGTAGATAAAT
>NC_052165.1:83877693-83890193 GCF_902713615.1 Scyliorhinus canicula | reverse complement strand
CTATATACCGATCGATCTGTCTATCTATCTATCTATCTATCTATCTATCTATCTGGCTATCTATCTTTCTATGTATCTATCGATCTTTCCATCTGTCTATGAATCTAACGATCTGCTGATGTGCCTATATAACTATCTACCTAACCATCTATCTGTGCACAGAGGTATCTGTATAACTGTCGATCTGTCTATCTATCTATCTTTCTATCTATATATCTCTCTATCAACCTATCTAACTGTCGATCTGTCTATCTATCTATCTTTCTATCTATATATCTCTCTATCAACCTATCTCTCTCTTTATATTTCTATCTTTCGACCTATCAATCTATCAATCCATCTATCTATATAATCTATCTCCCTATCAATCTATCAATCTATCTATCTATGTATCTATCTATCTATATAGCTATATTGATATCGATCTATCTATCTATGAATCTATTTGTCTATCTATGTATCTATCAATCTATATATCTAAATTTCTATCAATCTATCTATCTATCGTAATTCGCCGAGAAAATCAATTTTCTCCCAAAAAGGAATGTTTAGCAAAAAATAATTAATTTTGATGCAAGCAGTTTGACAAAATGCTTATTTCGACGAGAAAACCACTTTTATGCATTAAAAGACTGTTTAGCAAAACATGGCGAATTTTGATGCAAACAGGTTGTCAAAATGCTTAATGCGCCGAGAACATCACTTTTACGCCATTAAAGACTTTTTGGCATAAAAGCGATTTTATCGGCGAATTAAGCATTTTCACAAACTGCTTGCATCAAAATTCACTATTTGCTGCCGAACATTCTATTTGTTCGTAAGAGTAATTGTCTCGGCGAATAAAGCATTTTGACAAACTGCTTTGATCAAAATTCAAAATGTTCTCATAAACAGACTTTAATTGCATAAAAGTGATTTTCACGGCGAATTAGGCATTTTGACAAACTACTTGCATCAAAATTCACAATGTTCTGAGAAACAGACTTTTATTGCATAAAAGTGATTTTCTCGGCGAATTAAGCATTTTGACAAACTGCTTATCTCAGCATTCACTGTTTCTTCCCAGAAAGTCTTTTATGACATAAAAGTGATTTTCCCGTCGATTATGACAATCTGCTTGCATCAAAATTCACTCTTCTTTGCCAAACAGTCTTTTTTTGCATAAAAGTGATTTTCTCGGCGAATTAAGCATTTTGGCAAACTGCTTGCATCGAAATTCACTGTTTTTACCCGAACATTATTCATTGGCATAAAAGTGATTTTCTCGGTGAATTATGCATTTCGACAAACTGCTTTTATGAAAATTCACTATTCTTTGCCAAACATTCTTTTTTGGGAGAAAAGTGATTTGCTCGGCTAATTAAGATAGATAGATTGATATTGATTAAGGGCAGCATGGTAGCATGGTGGTTAGCATAAATGCTTCACAGCTCCAGGGTCCCAGGTTCGATTCCCGGCTGGGTCACTTTCTGTGTGGAGTCTGCACGTCCTCCCCGTGTGTGCGTGATTTTCCTCCGGGTGCTGCGGTTTCCTCGCACAGCCCAAAGATGTGCGGGTTAGGTAGATTAGCAATGCTAAATTTCCCGTAGTGTCCTTAAAAGTAAGGTTGTTGGGTTACGGGTATAGGGTGGATATGTGGGTTTGAGTAGGGTGATCATTGCTCAGCACAACATCGAGGGCCTGTTCTGTGCTGTACTGTTCTATGTTCTATGTTCTATATCAATTTAGATATATAGATGGATAGCTACATAGATAGACAAATAGATTCATAGATAGTTAGATCGATATAAATATAGCTATATAGATAGGTAGATACATAGATAGATGGATGGACAGATCGGTAGATTAATAGGTAGATAGACAGATAGATAGATGGAGAGACAGTTAGATCGATCGATAGATAAATACATTGATAGATAGATTGATTGATAGATAGGTCGATAGACAGAAATATAGACAGAGAGATAGGTTGATATAGATAGAAAGATAGATAGATAGACAGATCGACAGCAATATAGATACCTCTGTGTACAGGTAGATAGTTAGATAGGTATGTAGGCAGATCAGCAGGTCGTTAGATTCATAGACGGATGGAAGATCGATAAATACATAGAAAGATAGATAACCAGATAGATAGATAGACATATAGATAGATAGATAGATAGATAGATAGATAGATAGATAGATAGATAGATAGATAGTTAGAGAGATAGATAGATAGATGGATAGATAGACAGATAGATTCGTTTGTGTACAGATAGATAGTCAGATAGATAGTTATATAGGCAGATCAAATAGATAGATGGATAGCTAGATAGACAGATAGATAGATGGTCAGACAGATCGATCGTTATATAGATAAATAGTTTGATAGGTAGTTAGATTGTAAGTAATATACATTCGTTTGTGTGCAGATAGGTAGTTAGATGGATCGTTATATTGGCAGATCAGTGTATCGTTACATTCTTAGATAGATAGATAGATAGATAGATAGATAGATAGATAGATAGATAGATATATAGATAGATAGATAGATAGACAGACAGATAGATTCGTTTGTGTACAGATAGATAGTTAGATAGATAGTTATATAGGCAGATCAGATAGATAGATGGATAGCTAGATAGACAGATAGATAGGTGGTCAGACAGATCGATCGTTATATAGATAAATAGTTTGATAGGTAGTTAGATTGTCAGTAATATACATTCGTTTGTGTACAGATAGGTAGTTAGATGGATAGTTATATAGGCAGATCAGTGTATCGTTACATTCTTAGATAGATAGAAAGATAGATAGATACATAGACAGATATATAGACACATAGATAGATAGATAGACAATCAGATAGATAGGCTGATAGACAGATATATAGGTAGATAGATATATAGATGGACCGATTGAGAGATAGGTAGATAGATAGATAGATAGATAGACAGATAGATAGATAGATAGATAGATAGATAGATAGATAGATAGATAGATAGATAGATAGATAGATAGATAGATATGTAGATAAATATATAGATCGAACGATCGTGAGAGAGATTGATAGAAACATAGATATATAGATGGATAGATACGTAGATAAAGAAATAGATTAACAGATAGGTAGATCGATATAAATATAGCTATATAGATAGATAAATACATAGATAGATACATAGATAGATAGATAGATAGATAGATAGATAGATGGATAGATAGATAGATAGATAGATAGATAGATAATGGATAGATAGATAGATAGATAGATAGATAGATAGATAGATAGATAGATAGATAGATAGATAGTTAGATAGATAGATAGATAGATGGATAGATAGACAGATAGATTCGTTTGTGTACAGATAGATAGTTAGATAGATAGTTATATAGGCAGATCAGATAGATAGATGGATAGCTAGATATACAGATAGATAGATGTCAGACAAATCGATCGTTATATCGATAAATAGTTTGATAGGTAGTTAGATTGTCAGTAATATACATTCGTTTGTGTACAGATAGGTAGTTAGATGGATCGTTATCTAGGCAGATCAGTGTATCGTTACGTTCTTAGATAGATAGATAGATAGATAGGTACATAGACAGATAGATAGACACATAGATAGATAGATAGACAATCTGATAGATAGGCTGATAGATAGATATATAGGTAGGTAGATATTTAGATGGACCGATAGAGAGATAGGTAGATAGATAGATAGATAGATAGATAGATAGATAGATAGATAGATAGACAGATAGATAGATAGATTGATAGATATGTAGATAAATATATAGTTCGAACGATCGTGAGATAGATTGATAGATTGTTAGAAAGATAGATATATAGATGGATAGATACATAGATAAAGAAATAGATTAACAGATAGGTAGATCGATATAAATATAGCTATATAGATAGACAGATACATAGATAGATACATAGATAGATAGATAGATAGATAGATAGACAGACAGATAGATAGATAGATAGATAGATAGATAGATAGATAGATAGATAGATAGATAGATATGTAGATAAATATATAGATCGAACGATCGTGAGATAGATTGATAGATTGATAGAAACATAGATATATAGATGGATAGATACATAGATAAAGAAATAGATTATCAGATAGGTAGATCGATATAAATATAGCTATATAGTTAGAAGATACATAGATAGATACATAGATAGATAGATAGATTGATAGATAGAGAGATAGATAGATAGATAGATAGATAGATAGGTAGATAGATAGATAAATAGATAGATAGATAGATAGATAGATAAATAGATAGATAGATAGATAGATAGATAGATAGATAGATAGATAGATAGATAGATAGATAGATAGATAGATAGATAGATAGATAGATAGATAGATAGATAGATAGATAGATAGATAGATGGATGGATAGATAGACAGATAGATTCGTTTGTGTACAGATAGATAGTTAGATAGATAGTTATATAGGCAGATCTAATAGATAGATGGATAGCTAAATAGACAGATAGATAGATGGTCAGACAAATCGATCGTTATATAGATAAATAGTTTGATAGGTAGTTAGATTGTCAGTAATATACATTCGTTTGTGTACAGATAGGTAGTTAGATGGATAGTTATATAGGCAGATCAGTGTATCGTTACATTCTTAGATAGATAGAAAGATAGATAGATACATAGACAGATAGATAGACGCATAGATAGATAGATAGATAGACAGATAGATAGATAGATATGTAGATAAATATATAGATCGAACGATCGTGAGATATATTGATAGATTGATAGAAACATAGATATATAGATGGACAGATACATAGATAAAGAAATAAATGAATAGATAGGTAGATCGATATAAATAGAGCTATATAGATAGATAGATAGATACATAGAGAGATAGATGGACAGATAGATAGATGATAGATGGATAGATAGATAGAGAGATAGATAGATATGTCGACAGGTAGATAGATAGATACATAGGTGGATTGATAGACAGATAGATAGATAGATAGATAGATAGATAGATAGATAGATAGAGAGATAGAGAGATAGATAGATAGATTGCTAGAGAGACAGTTAGATAGATAATTAGAATGATAGATAGATAGATCGACAGATAGATTCGTTTGTTTGCAGATAGATAGATAGCTAGTTATATAGGCAGATCAGTCTATCGTTACATTCTTACATTGATAGAAAGATAGATAGATACATAGATAGGTAGATAGTTATAAATATAGCTATATAGGTAGGTAGATAGATAGATAGATAGATAGACAGAAATATATATCGATGTATTTACAGATAGATCGATCGATAGATAAATAGATTGATAGATAGATTAATTGATAGATAGGCCGATAGTTAGATAGAAAGACAGACTGATAGATAGACAGATAGATAGATAGTTATGTAAATAGATATATATATCGAACGATCGTTAGATAGATTGATGCATTGAATTAAAGATAGATATATAGCTGAATAGATACATAGATAGACAAATATTACTGTCAATCTAACAAACTATCAAACTTTATCTATATACCGATCGATCTGTCTATCTGTCTATCTATCTATCTATCTATCTATCTATCTGGCTATCTATCTTTCTATGTATCTATCGATCTTTCCATCTGTCTATGAATCTAACGATCTGCTTATGTGCCTATATAACTATCTACCTAACCATCTATCTGTGCACAGAGGTATCTGTATAACTGTCGATCTGTCTATCTATCTATCTTTCTATCTATATATCTCTCTATCAACCTATCTAACTGTCGATCTGTCTATCTATCTATCTTTCTATCTGTATATCTCTCTATCAACCTATCTCTCTCTTTATATTTCTATCTTTCGACCTATCAATCTATCAATCCATCTATCTATATAATCTATCTCCCTATCAATCTATCAATCTATCTATCTATGTATCTATCTATCTATATAGCTATATTGATATCGATCTATCTATCTATGAATCTATTTGTCTATCTATGTATCTATCAATCTATATATCTAAATTTCTATCAATCTATCTATCTATCGTAATTCGCCGAGAAAATCAATTTTCTCCCAAAAAGGAATGTTTAGCAAAAAATAATGAATTTTGATGCAAGCAGTTTGACAAAATGCTTATTTCGACGAGAAAACCACTTTTATGCATTAAAAGACTGTTTAGCAAAACATGGCGAATTTTGATGCAAACAGGTTGTCAAAATGCTTAATGCGCCGAGAACATCACTTTTACGCCATTAAAGACTTTTTGGCATAAAAGCGATTTTATCGGCGAATTAAGCATTTTCACAAACTGCTTGCATCAAAATTCACTATTTGCTGCCGAACATTCTATTTGTTCGTAAGAGTAATTGTCTCGGCGAATAAAGCATTTTGACAAACTGCTTTGATCAAAATTCAAAATGTTCTCATAAACAGACTTTAATTGCATAAAAGTGATTTTCACGGCGAATTAGGCATTTTGACAAACTACTTGCATCAAAATTCACAATGTTCTGAGAAACAGACTTTTATTGCATAAAAGTGATTTTCTCGGCGAATTAAGCATTTTGACAAACTGCTTATCTCAGCATTCACTGTTTCTTCCCAGAAAGTCTTTTATGACATAAAAGTGATTTTCCCGTCGATTATGACAATCTGCTTGCATCAAAATTCACTCTTCTTTGCCAAACAGTCTTTTTTTGCATAAAAGTGATTTTCTCGGCGAATTAAGCATTTTGGCAAACTGCTTGCATCGAAATTCACTGTTTTTACCCGAACATTATTCATTGGCATAAAAGTGATTTCTCAGTGAATTATGCATTTCGACAAACTGCTTTTATGAAAATTCACTATTCTTTGCCAAACATTCTTTTTTGGGAGAAAAGTGATTTGCTCGGCTAATTAAGATAGATAGATTGATATTGATTAAGGGCAGCATGGTAGCATGGTGGTTAGCATAAATGCTTCACAGCTCCAGGGTCCCAGGTTCGATTCCCGGCTGGGTCACTTTCTGTGTGGAGTCTGCACGTCCTCCCCGTGTGTGCGTGATTTTCCTCCGGGTGCTGCGGTTTCCTCGCACAGCCCAAAGATGTGCGGGTTAGGTAGATTAGCAATGCTAAATTTCCCGTAGTGTCCTTAAAAGTAAGGTTGTTGGGTTACGGGTATAGGGTGGATATGTGGGTTTGAGTAGGGTGATCATTGCTCAGCACAACATCGAGGGCCTGTTCTGTGCTGTACTGTTCTATGTTCTATGTTCTATATCAATTTAGATATATAGATGGATAGCTACATAGATAGACAAATAGATTCATAGATAGTTAGATCGATATAAATATAGCTATATAGATAGGTAGATACATAGATAGATGGATGGACAGATCGGTAGATTAATAGGTAGATAGACAGATAGATAGATGGAGAGACAGTTAGATCGATCGATAGATAAATACATTGATAGATAGATTGATTGATAGATAGGTCGATAGACAGAAATATAGACAGAGAGATAGGTTGATATAGATAGAAAGATAGATAGATAGACAGATCGACAGTAATATAGATACCTCTGTGTACAGGTAGATAGTTAGATAGGTATGTAGGCAGATCAGCAGGTCGTTAGATTCATAGACGGATGGAAGATCGATAAATACATAGAAAGATAGATAACCAGATAGATAGATAGACATATAGATAGATAGATAGATATAGATAGATAGATAGATAATGGATAGATAGATAGACAGATAGATAGATGGTCAGACAGATCGATCGTTATATAGATAAATAGTTTGATAGGTAGTTAGATTGTCAGTAATATACATTCGTTTGTGTACAGATAGGTAGTTAGATGGATAGTTATATAGGCAGATCAGAGTAACATTCATAGATAGATAGAAAGATAGATAGATACATAGACAGATATATAGACACATAGATAGATAGATAGACAATCAGATAGATAGGCTGATAAATAGATATATAGGTAGATTGATATACAGATGGACCGATAGAGAGATAGGTAGATATATAGATAGATAGATAGACAGATAGATAGATAGATAGAGAGACAGATAGATAGATAGATATGTAGATAAATATATAGATCGAACGATCATGAGATAGATTGATGGATTGATAGAAACATGGATATATAGATGGATAGATACATAGCTAAAGAAATAGATTAACAGATAGGTAGATCGATATAAATATAGCTATATAGATAGATAGATACATAGATAGATAGATAGATAGATAGATAGATAGATAGATAGATAGATAGATAGATAGATAGATAGATAGATAGATAGATAGATAGATAGATAGATAGATAGATAGATAGATAGATAGATAGATAGATAGATAGATAGATAGATGGATAGATAGAGAGATAGATAGATATGTCGACAGGTAGATAGATAGATACATAGGTAGATTGATAGACAGATAGATAGATAGATTGCTAGAGAGACAGTTAGATAGATAATTAGAATGATAGATAGATAGATAGACAGATAGATTCGTTTGTTTGCAGATAGATAGATAGATAGTTATATAGGAAGATCAGTCTATCCTTACATTTGTACATTGATAGAAAGATAGATAGATACATAGATAGGTAGATAGTTATAAATATAGCTATATAGGTAGGTAGATAGATAGATAGACAGAAAGTTATATAGATGGATTGACAGATAGATCGATCGATAGATAAATAGATTGATAGATAGATTAATTGATAGATAGGCCGATAGTTAGATAGAAAGACAGACTGATAGATAGACAGATAGATAGTTATGTAGATAGATATATGTATCGAACGATCGTTAGATAGATTGATACATTGAAATAAAGATAGATATATAGCTGAATAGATACATAGATAGACAAATATTACTGTCAATCTAACAAACTATCAAACTTTATCTATATACCGATCGATCTGTCTATTCATCTATCTATCTATCTATCTATCTATCTATCTATCTATCTATCTATCTATCTATCTATCTATCTATCTATCTATCTATCTATCTATCTATGTACCTATCTATCTGTCTATATATCAATCAAGCTAGCGATCTGTCTATCTATATATCTCTCTCTCTATCTATCTATCTATCTGGCTATCTATCTTTCTATGTATCTATCGATCTTTCCATCCGTCTATGAATCTAACGATCGGCTGATGTGCCTATATAACTATCTACCTAACTATATATCTGTACACAGAGATATCTGTATAACTGTCGATCTGTCTATCTATCTATCTTTCTATCTAGATATCTCTCTATCAACCTATCTAACTGTCGATCTGTCAATCTATCTATCTTTCTATCTATATATCTCTCTATCAACCTATCTCTCTCTTTATATTTCTATCTTTCGACCTATCAATCTATCAATCCATCTATCTATATATCTATCTCCCTATCAATCTATCAATCTATCTGTGTATGTATCTATCTATCTATATAGCTATATTGATATCGATCTATCTATCTGTGAATATATTTGTCTATCTATGTATCTATCAATCTATATATCTAAATTTCTATCAATCTATCTATCTATCTATCTTAATTCGCCGAGAAAATCAATTTTCTCCCAAAAAGGAATGTTTGGCAAAAAATAATGAATTTGGATGCAAGCAGTTTGACAAAATGCTTATTTCGACGAGAAAACCACTTTTATGCATTAAAAGACTGTTTAGCAAAACATAGCGAATTTTGATGCAGACAGGTTGTCAAAATGCGCCGAGAAAATCACTTTTACGCCATTAAAGACTTTTTGGCATTAAAATGATTTTCTCGGCGAATTAAGCATTGTCACAAACTGCTTGCATCAAAATTCTCTATCTGCTGCCGAACATTCTATTTTGGCATAAGAGTAATTGTCTCGGCGAATAAAGCATTTTGACAAACTGCTTGCATCAAAATTCACAATGTTCTGATAAACAGACGATTATTGCACTAAAGTGATTTTCACGGCGAATTCAGCATCTTGACAACCTGCTTGCAACAAAATTCACAATCTTTTGCCAAACCGTCTTTTATGACATAAAAGTGATATTCTCGACGAATTAGGCATTTTGACAAACTGCTTGCATCAAAATTCATTATGTTTTGCTAAACAGTCTTTTATTGCATAAAAGTGCTTTTTCTCGGCGAATTAAGCATTTTGACAAACTGCTTATCTCAACATTCACTATTTCTTCCCAAAAAAAGTGATTAAAAGTGATTAAAAGGCATAAAAGTGATTTTCTCGTCGCATTTTGACAACCTGCTTGCATCAAAATTCACTCTTCTTTGCCAAACAGTCTTTTTTGGCATAAAAGTGATTTTCTCGGCGAATTAAGCATTTTGGCAAACTGATTGCATCAAAATTCACTGTTTTTACCCGAACATTATTCATTGGCATAAAAGTGATTTTCTCGGTGAATTATACATTTCGACAAACTGCTTGTATGAAAATTCACTATTCTTTGCCAAACATTCTTTTTTGGGAGAAAAGTGATTTGCTCGGCGAATTAAGATAGATAGATTGATATTGATTAAGGGCAGCATGGTAGCATGGTGGTTAGCATAAATGCTTCACAGCTCCAGGGTCCCAGGTTCGATTCCCGGCTGGGTCACTTTCTGTGTGGAGTCTGCACGTCCACCCCGTGTGTGCGTGGGTTTCCTCCGGGTGCTGCGGTTTCCTCGCATAGCCCAAAGATGTGCGGGTTAGGTTGATTAGCCATGCTAAATTTCCCGTAGTGTCCTTAAAAGTAAGGTTGTTGGGTTACGGGTATAGGGTGGATATGTGGGTTTGAGTAGGGTGATCATTGCTCAGCACAACATCGAGGGCCGAAGGGCCTGTTCTGTGCTGTACTGTTCTATGTTCTATATCAATTTAGATATATAGATGGATAGCTACATAGATAGACAAATAGATTCATAGATAGTTAGATCGATATAAATATAGCTATATAGATAGGTAGATATATAGATAGATGGATGGACAGATCGGTAGATTAATAGATAGATAGATAGATAGATAGATAGATAGATAGATAGATAGATAGATAGACGGAGAGATAGTTAGATCGATCGATAGATAAATAGATTGATAGATAGATTGATTGATAGATAGGTCGATAGATAGAAATATAGGCAGAGAGATAGGTTGATATAGATAGAAAGATAGATAGATAGACAGATCGACAGTAATATAGATACCTCTGTGTACAGGTAGATAGTTAGATAGGTATGTTGGCAGATCAGCAGGTCGTTAGATTCATAGACGGATGGAAGATCGATAAATACATAGAAAGATAGATAACCAGATAGATAGATAGACATATAGATAGATAGATAGATAGATAGATAGATAGATAGATAGATAGATAGATAATGGATAGATAGATAGACAGATAGATAGATGGTCAGACAGATCGATCGTTATATAGATAAATAGTTTGATAGGTAGTTGGATTGTCAGTAATATACATTCGTTTGTGTACAGATAGGTAGTTAGATGGATAGTTATATAGGCAGATCAGAGTAACATTCTTAGATAGATAGAAAGATAGATAGATACATAGACAGATATATGGACACATAGATAGATAGATAGACAATCAGATAGATAGGCTGATAGATAGATATATAGGTAGATTGATATACAGATGGACCGATAGAGAGATAGGTAGATATATAGATAGATAGATAGACAGATAGATAGATAAATAGATAGATAGGGAGATAGATAGATATGTCGACAGGTAGATAGATAGATACATAGGTAGATTGATAGACAGATAGATAGATAGATAGATTGCTAGAGAGACAGTTAGATAGTTAATTAGAATGATAGATAGATAGATAGACAGATAGATTCGTTTGTTTGCAGATAGATAGATAGATAGTTATATAGGCAGATCAGTCTATCGTTACATTCTTACATTGATAGAAAGATAGATAGATACATAGATAGGTAGATAGTTATAAATATAGCTATGTAGGTAGGTAGATAGATAGAGCGACAGAAAGATATATAGATGGATTGACAGATAGATCGATCGATAGATCAATAGATTGATAGATAGATTTATTGATAGATAGATAGGCCGGTAGATAGATAGAAAGACAAACTGATAGATAGACGGATAGATAGATAGATATGTAGATAGATATATATCGAACGATCGTTAGATAGATTGATAGATTAAAATGAAGATAGATATATAGCTGTCTAGATAGATAGATAGATAGATAGATAGATAGATAGAAAGATAGATAGATAGATATGTAGATAAATATATAGATCGAACGATCGTGAGATAGATTGATAGATTGATAGAAACATAGATACATAGATGGACAGATACATAGATAAAGAAATAGATGAATAGATAGGTAGATCGATATAAATATAGCTATATAGATAGATAGATAGATAGATAGATAGATAGATAGATAGATAGATAGATAGATAGATAGATAGATAGAT
>NC_052165.1:83855193-83870193 GCF_902713615.1 Scyliorhinus canicula | reverse complement strand
CTATCTACCTGTCTATATATCAATCAAGCTAGCGATCTGTCTATCTATATATCTCTCTCTCTATCTATCTATCTATCTATCTGGCTATCTATCTTTCTATGTATCTATCCATCTTTCCACCGTCTATGAATCTAACGATCTGCTGATGTGCCTATATAACTATCTACCTAACCATCTATCTGTACACAGAGGTATCTGTATAACTGTCCATCTGTCTATCTATCTATCTTTCTATCTATATATCTCTCTATCAACCTATCTAACTGTCGATCTGTCTATCTATCTATCTTTCTATCTATATATTTCGCTATCAACCTATCTCTCTCTTTATATTTCTATCTTTCGACCTATCAATCTATCAATCCATCTATCTATATATCTATCTCCCTATCAATCTATCTGTCTATGTATCTATCTATCTATATAGCTATATTGATATCGATCTATCTATCTGTGAATCTATTTGTCTATCTATGTATCTATCAATCTATATATCTAAATTTCTATCAATCTTAATTCGCCGAGAAAATCAATTTTCTCCCAAAAAGGAATGTTTGGCAAAAAATTATGAATTTTGATGCAAGCAGTTTGACAAAATGCTTATTTCGACGAGAAAACTACTTTTATGCATTAAAAGACTGTTTAGCAAAACATAGCGAATTTTGATGCAAACAGGTTGTCAAAATGCTTAATGCGCCGAGAAAATCACTTTTACGCCATTGAAGACTTTTTGGCATAAAAGTGATTTTCTCGGCGAATTAAGCATTTTCACAAATTGCTTGCATCAGAATTCACTATTTGCTGCCGAACATTCTATTTTGGCATGAGAGTAATTGTCTCGGCGAATAAAGCATTTTGACAAACTGCTTTGATCAAAATTCACAATGTTCTCATAAACAGACTTTAATTGCATAAAAGTGATTTTCACGGCGAATTAGGCATTTTGACAAACTACTTGCATCAAAATTCACAATGTTCTGAGAAACAGACTTTTATTGCATAAAAGTGATTTTCTCGGCGAATGAGGCATTTTGACAAACTGCTTGAATCAAAACGTGCGGCAAAAAATAATGAATTTTGATGCAAACAGTTTGTCAAAATGCTTATGTCGACGAGAAAACCACTTCTATGCATTAAAAGACTGTTTAACAAAACATAGTGAATTTTGATGCAAACAGTTTCTCAAAATGCTTAATGCGGCGAGAAAATCACATTTCTGCCATAAAAGACTTTTTGGGAAGAAGTAGTGAATTTTGATACAAGCAGTTTGTTACAATACATTATTCGCCGAGAAAATCACTTTTATGCCAAAAAATTGATTTTTAACGCCGAATTAAGCATTTTGACAAACTGCTTGTGTGAAAATTCACTATTTTTTTGCCGAACATTCTTTTTTGGCATCAAAGTGATTTTCACGGCGAATATAGCATTCTGATAAACTGCTTGCATCAAAATTCACTATTTGTTGCCGAACATTTTACATTGGCACAAAAATAATTGTCACGGCGAATAAAGCATTTTGACAAACTGCTGGCATCAAAATTCACAATGTTCTGATAAACAGACTATTATTGCATAAAAGTGATTTTCACGGCGAATTCAGCATTTTGACAACCTGCTTGCATCAAAATTCACAATCTTTTGCCAAACCGTATTTTATGACATAAAAGTGATATTCTCGACGAATTAGGCATTTTGACAAACTGCTTGCATCAAAATTCATTATGTTTTGCTAAACAGTCTTTTACTGCATAAAAGTGCTTTTTCCTGGCGAATTAAGCATTTTGACAAACTGCTTATCTCAACATTCACTATTTCTTCCCAAAAAGTTTTTTATGGCATAAAAGTGATTTTCTCGTCGCATTTTGACAACCTGCTTGCATCAGAATTCACTCTTCTATGCCAAACAGTCTTTTTTGGCATAAAAGTGATTTTCTCGGCGAATTAAGCATTTTGACAAACTGCTTATCTCAACATTCACTATTCCTTCCCAAAAACTCTTTTATGGCATAAAAGTGATTTTCTCGTCGCATTTTGACAACCTGCTTGCATCAAAATTCACTCTTCTTTGCCAAACAGTCTTTTTTGGCATAAAAGTGATTTTCTCGGCGAATTAAGCATTTTGGCAAACTTCTTGAATCAAAATTCACTGTTTTTACCCGAACATTCTTCATTGGCATAAAAGTGATTTTCTCGGTGAATTATGCATTTCGACAAACTGCTTGTATGAAAATTCACTATTCTTTGGCAAACATTCTTTTTTGGGAGAAAAGTGATTTGCTCGGCGAATTAAGATAGATAGATTGATATTGATTAAGGGCAGCATGGTAGCATGGTGGTTAGCATAAATGCTTCACAGCTCCAGGGTCCCAGGTTCCATTCCCGGCTGGGTCACTTTCTGTGTGGAGTCTGCGCGTCCTCCCCGTGTGTGCGTGGGTTTCCTCCGGGTGCTGCGGTTTCCTCGCACAGCCCAAAGATGTGCGGGTTAGGTAGATGAGCCATGCTAAATTTCCCGTAGTGTCCTTAAAAATAAGGTTGTTGGGTTACGGGTATAGGGTGGTTATGTGGGTTTGAGTAGGGTGATCATTGCTCAGCACAACATCGAGGGCCGAAGGTCCTGTTCTGTGCTGTACTGTTCTATGTTCTATATCAATTTAGATATATAGATGGATAGCTACATAGATAGACAAATAGATTGATAGATAGTTAGATCGATATAAATATAGCTATTTGATAGGTAGATAGATAGATAGATGGATGGACAGATCGGTAGATTAATAGGTAGATAGACAGAAAGATAGATAGATGGATAGACAGTTAGATCGATCGATAGATAAATAGATTGATAGATAGATTGATTGATAGATAGATAGATAGATAGATAGATAGATAGATAGATAGATAGATAGATAGATAGATAGATAGATAGATAGATAGATAGATAGATAGATAGATAGATAGATAGATAGATTCGTTTGTGTACAGATAGATAGTTAGATAGATTGTTATATAGGCAGATCAAATAGATAGATGGATAGCTAGATAGACAGATAGAAAAATGGTCAGACAGATCGATCGTTATATAGATAAATAGTTTGATAGGTAGTTAGATTGTCAGTAATATACATTCGTTTGTTTACAGATACGTAGTTAAATGGATCGTTATATAGGCAGATCAGTGTATCGTTGCATTCTTAGATAGATAGATAGATACATAGATAGATAGATGGATAGATAGATAGATAGATAGATGGATAGATAGATAGAGAGATAGATTGATATGTCGACAGGTAGATAGATAGATACATAGGTAGATTGATAGACAGACAGATAGATAGATAGATAGATAGATAGATAGATAGATAGAAAGATAGATAGATAGATAGATAGATAGATAGATAGATAGATAGATAGATAGATAGATAGATAGATAGATAGATAGATTGCTAGAGAGACAGTTAGATATATAATTAGAATGATAGATAGATAGATCGACAGACAGATTCGTTTGTTTGCAGATAGATAGATAGCTAGTTATATAGGCAGATCAGTCTATCGTTACATTCTTACATTGATAGAATGATAGATAGATACATAGATAGATAGATAGTTATAAATATAGCTATATAGGTAGGTAGATAGATAGATAGATAGACAGAAAGATATATAGATGGATTGACAGATAGATCGATCGATAGATAAATAGATTGATCGATAGATTAATTGATAGATAGGCCGATAGTTAGATAGAAAAACGGACTGATAGATAGACAGATAGATAGATAGTTATGTGGATAGATATATATATCGAACGATCGTTAGATAGATACATTGAAATAAAGATAGATATATAGCTGAATAGATACATAGATAGACAAATATTACTATCAATCTAAGTAACTATCAAACTTTATGTATATACCGATCAATCTGACTATTCATCTATCTATCTATCTATCTATCTATCTATCTATCTATCTATCTATCTATCTATCTATCTATCTATCTATCTATCTATCTATCTATCTATCTATCTATGTACCTATCTACCTGTCTATATATCAATCAAGCTAGCGATCTGTCTATCTATATATCTCTCTCTCTATCTATCTATCTATCTATCTGGCTATCTATCTTTCTATGTATCTATCCATCTTTCCACCGTCTATGAATCTAACGATCTGCTGATGTGCCTATATAACTATCTACCTAACCATCTATCTGTACACAGAGGTATCTGTATAACTGTCCATCTGTCTATCTATCTATCTTTCTATCTATATATCTCTCTATCAACCTATCTAACTGTCGATCTGTCTATCTATCTATCTTTCTATCTATATATTTCGCTATCAACCTATCTCTCTCTTTATATTTCTATCTTTCGACCTATCAATCTATCAATCCATCTATCTATATATCTATCTCCCTATCAATCTATCTGTCTATGTATCTATCTATCTATATAGCTATATTGATATCGATCTTAATTCGCCGAGAAAATCAATTTTCTCCCAAAAAGGAATGTTTGGCAAAAAATTATGAATTTTGATGCAAGCAGTTTGACAAAATGCTTATTTCGACGAGAAAACTACTTTTATGCATTAAAAGACTGTTTAGCAAAACATAGCGAATTTTGATGCAAACAGGTTGTCAAAATGCTTAATGCGCCGAGAAAATCACTTTTACGCCATTGAAGACTTTTTGGCATAAAAGTGATTTTCTCGGCGAATTAAGCATTTTCACAAATTGCTTGCATCAGAATTCACTATTTGCTGCCGAACATTCTATTTTGGCATGAGAGTAATTGTCTCGGCGAATAAAGCATTTTGACAAACTGCTTTGATCAAAATTCACAATGTTCTCATAAACAGACTTTAATTGCATAAAAGTGATTTTCACGGCGAATTAGGCATTTTGACAAACTACTTGCATCAAAATTCACAATGTTCTGAGAAACAGACTTTTATTGCATAAAAGTGATTTTCTCGGCGAATGAGGCATTTTGACAAACTGCTTGAATCAAAACGTGCGGCAAAAAATAATGAATTTTGATGCAAACAGTTTGTCAAAATGCTTATGTCGACGAGAAAACCACTTCTATGCATTAAAAGACTGTTTAACAAAACATAGTGAATTTTGATGCAAACAGTTTCTCAAAATGCTTAATGCGGCGAGAAAATCACATTTCTGCCATAAAAGACTTTTTGGGAAGAAGTAGTGAATTTTGATACAAGCAGTTTGTTACAATACATTATTCGCCGAGAAAATCACTTTTATGCCAAAAAATTGATTTTTAACGCCGAATTAAGCATTTTGACAAACTGCTTGTGTGAAAATTCACTATTTTTTTGCCGAACATTCTTTTTTGGCATCAAAGTGATTTTCACGGCGAATATAGCATTCTGATAAACTGCTTGCATCAAAATTCACTATTTGTTGCCGAACATTTTACATTGGCACAAAAATAATTGTCACGGCGAATAAAGCATTTTGACAAACTGCTGGCATCAAAATTCACAATGTTCTGATAAACAGACTATTATTGCATAAAAGTGATTTTCACGGCGAATTCAGCATTTTGACAACCTGCTTGCATCAAAATTCACAATCTTTTGCCAAACCGTATTTTATGACATAAAAGTGATATTCTCGACGAATTAGGCATTTTGACAAACTGCTTGCATCAAAATTCATTATGTTTTGCTAAACAGTCTTTTACTGCATAAAAGTGCTTTTTCCTGGCGAATTAAGCATTTTGACAAACTGCTTATCTCAACATTCACTATTTCTTCCCAAAAAGTTTTTTATGGCATAAAAGTGATTTTCTCGTCGCATTTTGACAACCTGCTTGCATCAGAATTCACTCTTCTATGCCAAACAGTCTTTTTTGGCATAAAAGTGATTTTCTCGGCGAATTAAGCATTTTGACAAACTGCTTATCTCAACATTCACTATTTCTTCCCAAAAAACTCTTTTATGGCATAAAAGTGATTTTCTCGTCGCATTTTGACAACCTGCTTGCATCAAAATTCACTCTTCTTTGCCAAACAGTCTTTTTTGGCATAAAAGTGATTTTCTCGGCGAATTAAGCATTTTGGCAAACTTCTTGAATCAAAATTCACTGTTTTTACCCGAACATTCTTCATTGGCATAAAAGTGATTTTCTCGGTGAATTATGCATTTCGACAAACTGCTTGTATGAAAATTCACTATTCTTTGGCAAACATTCTTTTTTGGGAGAAAAGTGATTTGCTCGGCGAATTAAGATAGATAGATTGATATTGATTAAGGGCAGCATGGTAGCATGGTGGTTAGCATAAATGCTTCACAGCTCCAGGGTCCCAGGTTCCATTCCCGGCTGGGTCACTTTCTGTGTGGAGTCTGCGCGTCCTCCCCGTGTGTGCGTGGGTTTCCTCCGGGTGCTGCGGTTTCCTCGCACAGCCCAAAGATGTGCGGGTTAGGTAGATGAGCCATGCTAAATTTCCCGTAGTGTCCTTAAAAATAAGGTTGTTGGGTTACGGGTATAGGGTGGTTATGTGGGTTTGAGTAGGGTGATCATTGCTCAGCACAACATCGAGGGCCGAAGGTCCTGTTCTGTGCTGTACTGTTCTATGTTCTATATCAATTTAGATATATAGATGGATAGCTACATAGATAGACAAATAGATTGATAGATAGTTAGATCGATATAAATATAGCTATTTGATAGGTAGATACATAGATAGATGGATGGACAGATCGGTAGATTAATAGGTAGATAGACAGATAGATAGATAGATGGATAGACAGTTAGATCGATCGATAGATAAATAGATTGATAGATAGATTGATTGATAGATAGATAGATAGATAGATAGATAGATAGATAGATAGATAGATAGATAGATAGATAGATAGATAGATAGATAGATAGATAGATAGATAGATAGATAGATAGATAGATAGATAGATAGATTCGTTTGTGTACAGATAGATAGTTAGATAGATTGTTATATAGGCAGATCAAATAGATAGATGGATAGCTAGATAGACAGATAGAAAAATGGTCAGACAGATCGATCGTTATATAGATAAATAGTTTGATAGGTAGTTAGATTGTCAGTAATATACATTCGTTTGTTTACAGATACGTAGTTAAATGGATCGTTATATAGGCAGATCAGTGTATCGTTGCATTCTTAGATAGATAGATAGATACATAGATAGATAGATGGATAGATAGATAGATAGATAGATGGATAGATAGATAGAGAGATAGATAGATATGTCGACAGGTAGATAGATAGATACATAGATAGATTGATAGACAGACAGATAGATAGATAGATAGATAGATAGATAGATAGATAGATAGATAGATAGATAGATAGATAGATAGATAGATAGATAGATAGATAGATAGATAGATAGATAGATAGATTGCGAGACAGGTAGATATATAATTAGAATGATAGATAGATAGATCGACAGACAGATTCGTTTGTTTGCAGATAGATAGATAGCTAGTTATATAGGCAGATCAGTCTATCGTTACATTCTTACATTGATAGAAAGATAGATAGATACATAGATAGATAGATAGTTATAAATATAGCTATATAGGTAGGTAGATAGATAGATAGATAGACAGAAAGATATATAGATGGATTGACAGATAGATCGATCGATAGATAAATAGATTGATCGATAGATTAATTGATAGATAGGCCGATAGTTAGATAGAAAAACGGACTGATAGATAGACAGATAGATAGATAGTTATGTGGATAGATATATATATCGAACGATCGTTAGATAGATACATTGAAATAAAGATAGATATATAGCTGAATAGATACATAGATAGACAAATATTACTATCAATCTAAGTAACTATCAAACTTTATGTATATACCGATCAATCTGACTATTCATCTATCTATCTATCTATCTATCTATCTATCTATCTATCTATCTATCTATCTATCTATCTATCTATCTATCTATCTATCTATCTATCTATCTATCTATCTATCTATGTACCTATCTACCTGTCTATATATCAATCAAGCTAGCGATCTGTCTATCTATATATCTCTCTCTCTATCTATCTATCTATCTATCTGGCTATCTATCTTTCTATGTATCTATCCATCTTTCCACCGTCTATGAATCTAACGATCTGCTGATGTGCCTATATAACTATCTACCTAACCATCTATCTGTACACAGAGGTATCTGTATAACTGTCCATCTGTCTATCTATCTATCTTTCTATCTATATATCTCTCTATCAACCTATCTAACTGTCGATCTGTCTATCTATCTATCTTTCTATCTATATATTTCGCTATCAACCTATCTCTCTCTTTATATTTCTATCTTTCGACCTATCAATCTATCAATCCATCTATCTATATATCTTTCTCCCTATCAATCTATCTGTCTATGTATCTATCTATCTATATAGCTATATTGATATCGATCTATCTATCTGTGAATCTATTTGTCTATCTATGTATCTATCAATCTATATATCTAAATTTCTATCAATCTTAATTCGCCGAGAAAATCAATTTTCTCCCAAAAAGGAATGTTTGGCAAAAAATTATGAATTTTGATGCAAGCAGTTTGACAAAATGCTTATTTCGACGAGAAAACTACTTTTATGCATTAAAAGACTGTTTAGCAAAACATAGCGAATTTTGATGCAAACAGGTTGTCAAAATGCTTAATGCGCCGAGAAAATCACTTTTACGCCATTGAAGACTTTTTGGCATAAAAGTGATTTTCTCGGCGAATTAAGCATTTTCACAAATTGCTTGCATCAGAATTCACTATTTGCTGCCGAACATTCTATTTTGGCATGAGAGTAATTGTCTCGGCGAATAAAGCATTTTGACAAACTGCTTTGATCAAAATTCACAATGTTCTCATAAACAGACTTTAATTGCATAAAAGTGATTTTCACGGCGAATTAGGCATTTTGACAAACTACTTGCATCAAAATTCACAATGTTCTGAGAAACAGTCTTTTATTGCATAAAAGTGATTTTCTCGGCGAATGAGGCATTTTGACAAACTGCTTGAATCAAAACGTGCGGCAAAAAATAATGAATTTTGATGCAAACAGTTTGTCAAAATGCTTATGTCGACGAGAAAACCACTTCTATGCATTAAAAGACTGTTTAACAAAACATAGTGAATTTTGATGCAAACAGTTTCTCAAAATGCTTAATGCGGCGAGAAAATCACATTTCTGCCATAAAAGACTTTTTGGGAAGAAGTAGTGAATTTTGATACAAGCAGTTTGTTACAATACATTATTCGCCGAGAAAATCACTTTTATGCCAAAAAATTGATTTTTAACGCCGAATTAAGCATTTTGACAAACTGCTTGTGTGAAAATTCACTATTTTTTTGCCGAACATTCTTTTTTGGCATCAAAGTGATTTTCACGGCGAATATAGCATTCTGATAAACTGCTTGCATCAAAATTCACTATTTGTTGCCGAACATTTTACATTGGCACAAAAATAATTGTCACGGCGAATAAAGCATTTTGACAAACTGCTGGCATCAAAATTCACAATGTTCTGATAAACAGACTATTATTGCATAAAAGTGATTTTCACGGCGAATTCAGCATTTTGACAACCTGCTTGCATCAAAATTCACAATCTTTTGCCAAACCGTATTTTATGACATAAAAGTGATATTCTCGACGAATTAGGCATTTTGACAAACTGCTTGCATCAAAATTCATTATGTTTTGCTAAACAGTCTTTTACTGCATAAAAGTGCTTTTTCCTGGCGAATTAAGCATTTTGACAAACTGCTTATCTCAACATTCACTATTTCTTCCCAAAAAGTTTTTTATGGCATAAAAGTGATTTTCTCGTCGCATTTTGACAACCTGCTTGCATCAGAATTCACTCTTCTATGCCAAACAGTCTTTTTTGGCATAAAAGTGATTTTCTCGGCGAATTAAGCATTTTGACAAACTGCTTATCTCAACATTCACTATTTCTTCCCAAAAACTCTTTTATGGCATAAAAGTGATTTTCTCGTCGCATTTTGACAACCTGCTTGCATCAAAATTCACTCTTCTTTGCCAAACAGTCTTTTTTGGCATAAAAGTGATTTTCTCGGCGAATTAAGCATTTTGGCAAACTTCTTGAATCAAAATTCACTGTTTTTACCCGAACATTCTTCATTGGCATAAAAGTGATTTTCTCGGTGAATTATGCATTTCGACAAACTGCTTGTATGAAAATTCACTATTCTTTGGCAAACATTCTTTTTTGGGAGAAAAGTGATTTGCTCGGCGAATTAAGATAGATAGATTGATATTGATTAAGGGCAGCATGGTAGCATGGTGGTTAGCATAAATGCTTCACAGCTCCAGGGTCCCAGGTTCCATTCCCGGCTGGGTCACTTTCTGTGTGGAGTCTGCGCGTCCTCCCCGTGTGTGCGTGGGTTTCCTCCGGGTGCTGCGGTTTCCTCGCACAGCCCAAAGATGTGCGGGTTAGGTAGATGAGCCATGCTAAATTTCCCGTAGTGTCCTTAAAAATAAGGTTGTTGGGTTACGGGTATAGGGTGGTTATGTGGGTTTGAGTAGGGTGATCATTGCTCAGCACAACATCGAGGGCCGAAGGTCCTGTTCTGTGCTGTACTGTTCTATGTTCTATATCAATTTAGATATATAGATGGATAGCTACATAGATAGACAAATAGATTGATAGATAGTTAGATCGATATAAATATAGCTATTTGATAGGTAGATACATAGATAGATGGATGGACAGATCGGTAGATTAATAGGTAGATAGACAGATAGATAGATAGATGGATAGACAGTTAGATCGATCGATAGATAAATAGATTGATAGATAGATTGATTGATAGATAGATAGATAGATAGATAGATAGATAGATAGATAGATAGATAGATAGATAGATAGATAGATAGATAGATAGATAGATAGATAGATAGATAGATAGATAGATAGATAGATAGATAGATTCGTTTGTGTACAGATAGATAGTTAGATAGATTGTTATATAGGCAGATCAAATAGATAGATGGATAGCTAGATAGACAGATAGAAAAATGGTCAGACAGATCGATCGTTATATAGATAAATAGTTTGATAGGTAGTTAGATTGTCAGTAATATACATTCGTTTGTTTACAGATACGTAGTTAAATGGATCGTTATATAGGCAGATCAGTGTATCGTTGCATTCTTAGATAGATAGATAGATACATAGATAGATAGATGGATAGATAGATAGATAGATAGATGGATAGATAGATAGAGAGATAGATTGATATGTCGACAGGTAGATAGATAGATACATAGGTAGATTGATAGACAGACAGATAGATAGATAGATAGATAGATAGATAGATAGATAGAAAGATAGATAGATAGATAGATAGATAGATAGATAGATAGATAGATAGATAGATAGATAGATAGATAGATTGCTAGAGAGACAGTTAGATATATAATTAGAATGATAGATAGATAGATCGACAGACAGATTCGTTTGTTTGCAGATAGATAGATAGCTAGTTATATAGGCAGATCAGTCTATCGTTACATTCTTACATTGATAGAATGATAGATAGATACATAGATAGATAGATAGTTATAAATATAGCTATATAGGTAGGTAGATAGATAGATAGATAGACAGAAAGATATATAGATGGATTGACAGATAGATCGATCGATAGATAAATAGATTGATCGATAGATTAATTGATAGATAGGCCGATAGTTAGATAGAAAAACGGACTGATAGATAGACAGATAGATAGATAGTTATGTGGATAGATATATATATCGAACGATCGTTAGATAGATACATTGAAATAAAGATAGATATATAGCTGAATAGATACATAGATAGACAAATATTACTATCAATCTAAGTAACTATCAAACTTTATGTATATACCGATCAATCTGACTATTCATCTATCTATCTATCTATCTATCTATCTATCTATCTATCTATCTATCTATCTATCTATCTATCTATCTATCTATCTATCTATCTATCTATCTATCTATGTACCTATCTACCTGTCTATATATCAATCAAGCTAGCGATCTGTCTATCTATATATCTCTCTCTCTATCTATCTATCTATCTATCTGGCTATCTATCTTTCTATGTATCTATCCATCTTTCCACCGTCTATGAATCTAACGATCTGCTGATGTGCCTATATAACTATCTACCTAACCATCTATCTGTACACAGAGGTATCTGTATAACTGTCCATCTGTCTATCTATCTATCTTTCTATCTATATATCTCTCTATCAACCTATCTAACTGTCGATCTGTCTATCTATCTATCTTTCTATCTATATATTTCGCTATCAACCTATCTCTCTCTTTATATTTCTATCTTTCGACCTATCAATCTATCAATCCATCTATCTATATATCTATCTCCCTATCAATCTATCTGTCTATGTATCTATCTATCTATATAGCTATATTGATATCGATCTATCTATCTGTGAATCTATTTGTCTATCTATGTATCTATCAATCTATATATCTAAATTTCTATCAATCTTAATTCGCCGAGAAAATCAATTTTCTCCCAAAAAGGAATGTTTGGCAAAAAATTATGAATTTTGATGCAAGCAGTTTGACAAAATGCTTATTTCGACGAGAAAACTACTTTTATGCATTAAAAGACTGTTTAGCAAAACATAGCGAATTTTGATGCAAACAGGTTGTCAAAATGCTTAATGCGCCGAGAAAATCACTTTTACGCCATTGAAGACTTTTTGGCATAAAAGTGATTTTCTCGGCGAATTAAGCATTTTCACAAATTGCTTGCATCAGAATTCACTATTTGCTGCCGAACATTCTATTTTGGCATGAGAGTAATTGTCTCGGCGAATAAAGCATTTTGACAAACTGCTTTGATCAAAATTCACAATGTTCTCATAAACAGACTTTAATTGCATAAAAGTGATTTTCACGGCGAATTAGGCATTTTGACAAACTACTTGCATCAAAATTCACAATGTTCTGAGAAACAGACTTTTATTGCATAAAAGTGATTTTCTCGGCGAATGAGGCATTTTGACAAACTGCTTGAATCAAAACGTGCGGCAAAAAATAATGAATTTTGATGCAAACAGTTTGTCAAAATGCTTATGTCGACGAGAAAACCACTTCTATGCATTAAAAGACTGTTTAACAAAACATAGTGAATTTTGATGCAAACAGTTTCTCAAAATGCTTAATGCGGCGAGAAAATCACATTTCTGCCATAAAAGACTTTTTGGGAAGAAGTAGTGAATTTTGATACAAGCAGTTTGTTACAATACATTATTCGCCGAGAAAATCACTTTTATGCCAAAAAATTGATTTTTAACGCCGAATTAAGCATTTTGACAAACTGCTTGTGTGAAAATTCACTATTTTTTTGCCGAACATTCTTTTTTGGCATCAAAGTGATTTTCACGGCGAATATAGCATTCTGATAAACTGCTTGCATCAAAATTCACTATTTGTTGCCGAACATTTTACATTGGCACAAAAATAATTGTCACGGCGAATAAAGCATTTTGACAAACTGCTGGCATCAAAATTCACAATGTTCTGATAAACAGACTATTATTGCATAAAAGTGATTTTCACGGCGAATTCAGCATTTTGACAACCTGCTTGCATCAAAATTCACAATCTTTTGCCAAACCGTCTTTTATGACATAAAAGTGATATTCTCGACGAATTAGGCATTTTGACAAACTGCTTGCATCAAAATTCATTATGTTTTGCTAAACAGTCTTTTATTGCATAAAAGTGCTTTTTCTCGGCGAATTAAGCATTTTGACAAACTGCTTATCTCAACATTCACTACTTCTTCCCAAAAAGTTTTTTATGGCATAAAAGTGATTTTCTCGTCGCATTTTGACAACCTGCTTGCATCAGAATTCACTCTTCTATGCCAAACAGTCTTTTTTGGCATAAAAGTGATTTTCTCGGCGAATTAAGCATTTTGACAAACTGCTTATCTCAACATTCACTATTTCTTCCCAAAAACTCTTTTATGGCATAAAAGTGATTTTCTCGTCGCATTTTGACAACCTGCTTGCATCAAAATTCACTCTTCTTTGCCAAACAGTCTTTTTTGGCATAAACGTGATTTTCTCGGCGAATTAAGCATTTTGGCAAACTTCTTGAATCAAAATTCACTGTTTTTACCCGAACATTCTTCATTGGCATAAAAGTGATTTTCTCGGTGAATTATGCATTTCGACAAACTGCTTGTATGAAAATTCACTATTCTTTGCCAAACATTCTTTTTTGGGAGAAAAGTGATTTGCTCGGCGAATTAAGATAGATAGATTGATATTGATTAAGGGCAGCATGGTAGCATGGTGGTTAGCATAAATGATTCACAGCTCCAGGGTTCCAGGTTCCATTCCCGGCTGGGTCACTTTCTGTGTGGAGTCTGCGCGTCCTCCCCGTGTGTGCGTGGGTTTCCTCCGGGTGCTGCGGTTTCCTCGCACAGCGCAAAGATGTGCGGGTTAGGTAGATTAGCCATGCTAAATTTCCCGTAGTGTCCTTAAAAATAAGGTTGTTGGGTTACGGGTATAGGGTGGATATGTGGGTTTGAGTAGGGTGATCATTGCTCAGCACAACATCGAGGGCCGAAGGTCCTGTTCTGTGCTGTACTGTTCTATGTTCTATATCAATTTAGATATATAGATGGATAGCTACATAGATAGACAAATAGATTGATAGATAGTTAGATCGATATAAATATAGCTATTTGATAGGTAGATACATAGATAGATGGATGGACAGATCGGTAGATTAATAGGTAGATAGACAGATAGATAGATAGATGGAGAGACAGTTAGATCGATCGATAGATAAATAGATTGATAGATAGATTGATTGATAGATAGGTCGATAGACAGAAATATAGACAGAGAGATAGGTTGATATAGATAGAAAGATAGTTAGAT
>NC_052165.1:83849255-83852493 GCF_902713615.1 Scyliorhinus canicula | reverse complement strand
GAATCTATCTGTCTATCTATCTATCTATCTATCTATCTATCTATCTATCTATCTATCTATATATCTATCTATCTATCTATCTATCTATCTATCTATCTATCTATCTATCTATCTATCTATCTATCTATCTATCTATCTATCTATCATTCTAATTATCTATCTATATATCCATCAATCTATCTATCTATCTATCTATCTATCTATCTATCATTCTAATTATCTATCTATCTATCCATCTATCTATCTATCTATCTATCTATCTATCTATGTATCTATCTATATATTTATCTATCTATATAGCTATATTTATATCGATCTACCTATCTGTTAATCTATTTCTTTGTCTACTTATCTATCCATCTATATATCTATGTTTCTATCAATCCATCAATCTATCTCACGATCGTTCGATCTATATATTTATCTACATATCTATCCATCTATCTATCTATCTGTCTATCAATCTATCTATCTATCTGTCTATCTATCTATCTATATATCTACCTATCTCTCTATCGGTCCATCTATATATCTATCCACCTATATATCTATCTATCAGCCTATCTATCTGATTGTCTATCTATCTATGTGTCTATCTATCTGTCTATGTATCTATCTATCTTTCTATCTATCTAAGAATGTAACGATACACTGATCTGCCTATATAACTATCCATTGAACTACCTATCTGTACACAAACGAATGTATATTACTGACAATCTAACTTGCTATCAAACTATTTATCTATTTAACGATCGATCTGTCTGACCATCTATCTATCTGTCTATCTAACTATCCATCTAACTATCTGATCTGCCTATATAACTATCTATCTAACTATCTATCTGTGCACAAAAGAATCTATCTGTCTATCTATCTATCTATCTATCTATCTATCTATCTATCTATCTATCTATCTATATATCTATCTATCTATCTATCAATCTATTATCTATCTATCTATCTATCTATCTATCTATCTATTAATATTTCTTTATCAATGTATCTATCCATCTATATATCTATGTTTTATATCTATATATCTATCTATCTATCTATCTATCATTCTAATTATCTATCTATCTGTCTCTCTATCAATCAATCTATCTATCTATCTATCTATCTATCTATCTATCTGCCTATCAATCTACCTATGTATCTATCTATCTATCTGTCGACATATCTATCCATCTATCTATCTATCTATCAATCTATCTATCTATCTATCTATCTATCTATCTATCTATCTATCTATCTATGTATCTATCTATGTATCTATCTATCTATCTATATAGCTATATTTTTTATCGATTGCTATCTATTAATCTATTTCTTTATCTATGTACCTATCTATCTATATATCTATGTTTCTATCAATCTATTAATCTATCTCACGATCATTCGATCTATATATCTATCTAACTACCTATCTGTGTCTTTCTATCTATCTATCTATCTATCTATCTATCTATCTATCTATCTATCTATATCTATCATTCTAATTATCTATCTATCTGTCTCTCTATCAATATCTATCTATCTATCTATCTATCTATCTATCTATCTGCCTATCAATCTACCTATGTATCTATCTATCTATCTGTCGACATATCTATCTATATCTATCTATCTATCTATCTATCTATCTATCTATCTCTCTATCTATCTATCTATCTATCTATCTATCTATCTATATATCTGTCTATCTATCCATCTATATATCTACCTATCTCTCTATCGGTCCATCTATATATCTATCTACCTATATATATATCTATCAGCCTATCTATCTGATTGTCCATCTATCTGTCTATGTATCTATCTATATGTCTATCATTCTATCTGGTTATCTGTCTTTCTATGTATTATCGATCTTCCATCCGTCTATGAATCAAACGACCTGCTGATCTGCCTATATAACTATCTAACTATCTATCTGTACACTGAGGTATCTGTAGTGCTGTCGATCTGTCTATCTATCTGTCTTTCTATCTATATCAACCAATCTCTCTGTCTATATTTCTATCCATCGAACTATCTATCTATCAATCTATCTATCTATCTATCTATCTATCTATCTATCTATCTATCTATCTATCTATCTATCTATCTATCTATCTGTCTATCTAACTATTAATCTGCCGATCTGTCCATCCATCTATCTATATATCTATGTATCTACCTATCTATATAGCTATATTTATATCGATCTATCTATCTATGAATCTATTGTCTATCTATGTATCTATCCATATATATCTAAATTGATATAGAACATAGAACATAGAGCAGTACAGCACAGAACAGGCCCTTCGGCCCTCGATGTTGTGCCGAGCAATGATCACCCTACTCAAACCCACATATCCACCCTATACCCGTAACCCAAACCCCCCCCCCCTTAACCTTACTTTTAAGGACACTACGGGCAATTTAGCATGGCCAATCTACCTAACCCGCACATCTTCGGACTGTTGGAGGAAACGGGATGAAACCGACGCACACACGGGGAGGACGTGCAGACACCACACAGACAGAGACCCAGCCAGGAATCGAACCTGGGACCCTGGAGCTGTGATGCATTTATGCTAACCACCATGCTACCGTGCTGCCCTTAATCAATATCAATCTATCTGTCTATCAATCTACCATGTATCTATCTATCTATCTGTCGACGTATCTATCTATCTATCCATCTATCTATATATCTATCTATCTATCTATCTATCTATCTAGCTATCTATTCTTAGATTCTTTCATATCTATTCATCTGCCTATATAAATATCTATCTAACTATCTATCTGTACACAAACGAATCTATCTGCCTATCCATCTATCTATCTATCTATCTATATCTATCTATCTATCTATCTATCTATCTATCTATCTATGTATCTATCTATCTACATAGCTATATTTATATCGATCTACCTATCTGTTAATCTATTTCTTTAGCTATGTATCTATCCATCTATATATCTATGTTTCTATCAATCTATCAATCTATCTCACGATCGTTCGATCTATATATTTATCTACATATCTATCTATCTATCTATCTATCTATATCTACCTATCTCTCTATCGGTCCATCTATATATCTATCTACCTCTATATCTATCTATCAGCCTATCTATCTGATTGTCTATCTATCTATGTGTCTATCGATCTGTCTATGTATCTATCTATCTTTCTATCTATATAAGAATGTAACGATACACTGATCTGCCTATATAACTA
>NC_052165.1:83844255-83846755 GCF_902713615.1 Scyliorhinus canicula | reverse complement strand
TATATCTATCTACCTATATATATATCTATCAGCCTATCTATCTGATTGTCTATCTATCTGTCTATGTATCTATCTATATGTCTATCTATCTATCTGGTTATCTGTCTTTCTATGTATTTATCGATCTTCCATCCGTCTATGAATCAAACGACCTGCTGATCTGCCTATATAACTATCTAACTATCTATCTGTACACTGAGGTATCTGTAGTGCTGACGATCTGTCTATCTATCTGTCTTTCTATCTATATCAACCAATCTCTCTGTCGATATTTCTATCCATCGAACTATCTATCTATCAATCTATCTATCTATCTATCTATCTATCTATCTATCTATCTATCTATCTATCTATCTATCTATCTGTCTATCTAACTATTAATCTGCCGATCTGTCCATCCATCTATCTATATATCTATGTATCTACCTATCTATATAGCTATATTTATATCGATCTATCTATCTATGAATCTATTTGTCTATCTATGTATCTATCCATCTATATCTAAATTGATATAGAACATAGAACATAGAGCAGTACAGCACAGAACAGGCCCTTCGGCCCTCGATGTTGTGCCGAGCAATGATCACCCTACTCAAACCCACATATCCACCCTATACCCGTAACCCAAACCCCCCCCCCCCCCTTTAACCTTACTTTTAAGGACACTACGGGCAATTTAGCATGGCCAATCTACCTAACCCGCACATCTTCGGACTGTTGGAGGAAACGGGATGAAACCCACGCACACACGGGGAGGACGTGCAGACACCACACAGACAGAGACCCAGCCAGGAATCGAACCTGGGACACTGGAGCTGTGTTGCATTTATGCTAACCACCATGCTACCGTGCTGCCCTTAGTCAATACCAATCTATCTGTCTATCAATCTACCTATGTATCTATCTATCTATCTGTCGACGTATCTATCTATCTATCCATCTATCTATATATCTATCTATCTATCTATCTAGCTATCTATTCTTAGATTCTTTCATATCTATTCATCTGCCTATATAAATATCTATCTAACTATCTATCTGTACACAAACGAATCTATCTGCCTATCCATCTATCTATCTATCTATCTATCTATCTATCTATCTATCTATCTATCTATCTATCTATCTATCTATCTATGTATCTATCTATCTACATAGCTATATTTATATCGATCTACCTATCTGTTAATCTATTTCTTTAGCTATGTATCTATCCTTCTATATATCTATGTTTCTATCAATCTATCAATCTATCTCACGATCGTTCGATCTATATATTTATCTACATATTTATCTATCTATCTATCTGTCTGTCTATCTATCTGTCTGTCTATCTATCTAAGAATGTAAAGATACACTGATCTGCCTATATAACTATCCATCTAGCTACCTATCTGTACACAAAAGATTGTATATTACTGACAATCTAACTACCTATCAAACGATTTATCTATATAACGATCGATCTGTCTGACCATCTATCTATCGGTCTATCTAGCTATCCATCTATCTATCTGATCTTCTTATATAACTATCTATCTAACTACCTATCTGTTCACAAACGAATCTATCTGTCTGTCTATCTATCTATCTATCTATCTATCTATCTATCTATCTATCTATCTATCTATCTATCTATCTATCTATCTATCTATCTATCTTTCTAATTATCTATCTATCTATCTATCTATCTATCTATCTATCTATCTATCTATCTATCTATCTATCTATCTATGTATGTATCTATCTATGTATTTATCTATCTATATAGCTATATTTATATCGATCTACCTATCTGTTAATCTATTTCTTTATCTATGTATCTATCCATCTATATATTTATGTTTCTATCAATCTATCTTACGATCGTTCGATCTATATATTTATCTACATATCTATCTATCTATCTATCTATCTATCTATCTATCTATCATTCTAATTATCTATTTATCTATCCATCTATCTATCTATCTATCTATCTATCTATCTATCTATCTATCTATCTATCTATCTATCTATCTATCTATGTATCTATCTATCTATATAGCTATATTTATATCCATCTACCTGTCTGTTAATCTATTTATTTTTCTATGTATCTATCCATCTATATATCTATGTTTCTATCAATCTATCAATCTATCTCACGATCGTTCGATCTATATATTTATCTACATATCTATCTATCTATCTATCTATCTATCTATCTATCTATCTATCTATCTATCTATCTATCTATCTATCTATCTATCTATCTGTCTGTCTATCTGTCTGTCTGTCTGTCTGTCTGTTCTGTCTGTCTGTCTGTCTATCTATCTATCTATATATCTACCTATCTCTCTATCGGTCCATCTATATATCTATCTACCTATATATCTATCTATCAGCCTATCTATCTGATTGTCTATCTATCTGTCTATATATGTGTCTATCTATCTGTCTATGTATCTATCTATCTTTCTATCTATCAAAGAATGTAACGATACACTGATCTGCC
>NC_052165.1:83834255-83836755 GCF_902713615.1 Scyliorhinus canicula | reverse complement strand
GCAATTCGCCCAGCAAATCACTTTTCTCCCGAAAAAGAATGTTTAGCAAAACATAATGAATATTGATGCCAGCAGTTTGTCAAAATGCTTAATTCGCCAAGCAAATCACTTTTCTCCCAAAAAAGAATGTTTGCCAAAGAATAGTGAAATTCCATGTAAGCAGTTTGTCGAAATGCATAATTCACGAGAAAATCACTTTTGTGCCAAAGAAGAATGTTCTGGCAAAAATAGTGAATTTGATGCTAGCAGTTTGCCAAAATGCTTAATTCGCCGAGAAAATCACTTTTATGCAATAAAAGACTGTTTAGCAAAACATAATGAATTTTCATGCAAGCAGTTTGTCAAAATGCCTAATTCGCCGAGAAAATCACTTTTATGTCATAAAAGACGGTTTGGTAATAGATTGTGAATTTTGATGCAAGCAGTTTGTCAAAATGCTTAATTCGCCGTGAAAATCACTTTTATGCAATAAAAGTCTGTTTATCATAAATTGATATCAATCCATCTATCTTAATTCGCCAAGAAAATCAATTTTCTCCCAACAAATTGGCAAAAAATAGTGAATTTTGATGCAAGCAGTCTGTCAAAATGCTTAATTCGCCAAGCAAATCACTTTTCTCCCAAAAAAGAATGTTTGCCAAAGAATAGTGAATTTCCATGTAAGCAGTTTGTCGAAATGCATAATTCACGAGAAAATCACTTTTGTGCCAATGAAGAATGTTCGGGTAAAAATAGTGAATTTGATGCGAGCAGTTTGCCAAAATGCTTAATTCGCCGAGAAAATCACTTTTATGCCAAAAAAGACTGTTTGGCAAAGAAGAGTGTATTTTGATGCAAGCAGGCTGTCAAAATGCGACGAGAAAATCACTTTTATGCCATCAATGACTTTTTGGGAAGAAACAGTGAATGTTGTGATAAGCAGTTTGTCAAAATGCTTAATTCGCCGAAAAAATCACTTTTATGCAATAAAAGACTGTTTAGCAAAACATAATGAATTTTCATGTAAGCAGTTTGTCAAAATGCCTAATTCGCCAAGAAAATCACTTTTATGTCATAGAAGACGGTTTGGTAATAGATTGTGAATTTTGATGCACGCAGTTTGTCAAAATGCTTAATTCGCCGTGAAAATCACTTTTATGCGATAAAAGTCTGTTTATCAGAACATTCTGAATTTTGATTCAAGCAGGTTGTCAAAATGCCTAATTCGCCGTGAAAATCACTTTTATGCAATAAAATATCAGAACATTGTGAATTTTGATGCAAGCAGTTTATCAGAATGCTATATTCGCCGAGAAAATCACTTTTATGCCAAAAAAGAATGTTCGGCAAAAAATAGGTGAATTTAGATGCAAGCAGGTGGTCAAAATATTTAATTCGCAGAGAAAAATCACTTTTTTGGCATAAAAGTGATTTTCTCGGCGAATAAAGTATTGTAACAAACTGCTTGCATCAAAATTCACTACTTCTTCCCAAACAGTCTTAATGGTGTATAAGTGAGTTTCTCGGCGCATTAAGCATTTTGACAACCTGTTTGCATCATAATACACTATGTTTTGCTAAACAGTCTTTAATGGCGTAAAAGTGATTTTCTCGGCGAATTAAGCATATTCACAACGTATTTGCCTCAAAATTCACTATGTTTTGCTAAACAGTCTTTTAATGCATAGAAGTGGTTTTCTGGGCGAATTTTGATAAACTGCTTGCATGAAAATTCATTAATTTTTGCCAAACATTCCTTTTTGGGAGAAAATTGATTTTCTCGGCGAATTAAGATAGGATAGATTGATAGACATTTAGATCTTTAGATTGATAGATACATAGATAGACAGATAGATTCTTAGATAGATAGATCGAGATATATATAGCTATATAGATTGGTAGATACATAGATAGATAGATAGATTGAATGGTAGATCGAAAGATAGATAGATTGATTGATAGATAGATAGGTCGAAAGATAGAAATATAAACAGAGAGATAGGTTGATAGAGAGATATATAGATAGAAAGATAGATAGATAGACAGATCGACAGTTAGATAGGTTGATAGAGAGATATATAGAGAGAAAGATAGATAGGTAGACAGATCGACTGTTATATAGATATCTCTGTGTACAGATTTATGGTTAGGTAGATAGTTATATAGGCAGATCAGCAGATCGTTAGATTCATAGACGGCTGGAAAGATCGATAGATACATAGAAAGATAGATAGCCAGATGGAGAGATAAATAGATAGATAGATAGATAGTTGGATCGATAGATAGATAGATAGATAGATACATAAATAGATAGATGAACAGACAGATCGACCGTTATATAGATAAATAATTTGATAGTTAGATTGACAGTAATATTTGACGAACTGCTATAATTATAATTATAATTATAATTATAGATACATAGAAAGATAGATAGCCATGTAGATAGATAGATAGATAGATAGATAGATAGATAGATAGATAGATAGACAGATCGCTAGCTTGATTGATATATAGACAG